>NC_090839.1:40021775-40322400 GCF_028021215.1 Eschrichtius robustus
GCTTTGTCACAAAGGCCAAATATCAAAAAAAGATGAAGGCATAACAGAATATTGAATAAATATGTCCAATATTAGGGGAAAAGTCTTAAAATATGAATTAGTTGTACATTAGAAGAGCTTTCAACAAATTTTTCCACGGAGGAAAGCAAGTTGTAGAAATCTGTCAATATGATCCGATTTTGTTAAGCAATAATAAAAATTATGAATTGGTGATAAGTAAGCGAGAGAAAGAGAGAGACAGAAGGGCAAATGCAAAGAGACCAGAAAAAAGAAGAGTCTCAAGAAAACTGCCTAACATCCAAATAAAAACAAATAAAATAACAGCGGGAAAAACATTTAGGACCAATTGGCGACTTGCCCGAAGTTATGCAGTTATTCAGGGACAAAGCCTGAACAGAAAAGACTAGTTCTGACTCCAAACCCATGTCTATGTCCATGAGTATACACCTTATGTCTCGTTCAAAGGTTAAGTCCTGGGAGAGTTGTTCAGTTCTGATCCAGTTTTGACCTCATCCATAGCATCTCATACATGATAGGTGCTCATAGCTGATTCACTTTGTTATAAAGCAGAAACTAACACACCATTGTAAAGCAATTATACTCCAATAAAGATGTTAAAAATTTTTTTTTGTTTAAAGAGTGGAGAAAGGAGTAAACAAAGCAAGCATATCTCAAAACGGAAGGCAGCAATATTGTGTTCATTTTACTCACTTGTTAGAAAATCTTTCCAAAGTTCCATTTTGTTATCTCTATCAAATTCAAGCAGCTTCGCTTGATATTAAAAATGCGCAGAAGCTAACTCCAACTTCCCAGCCGTGCCCTTCCCCCTCCTTTCTCTCAAGTTTTCTCCAGTCCAGCTGTTCCTCTTTCTCAGCATCCCCTCCGTGCTTTCACTGGAAACTCATCCCTCTCTTCCCCTTTCCTCCACTTCTATCCATCTTCCAAGCCTGGTTTCTTTTCTATCTCTCCCATTAAATTTCCTAGGAATAACTCTTATATTTCCACGCCCTTACGATGTCTTTTTACCCACATTATCAAGCCCCTATGGTCAGAGACTATAGTATAAGCTGCTTTGCTCACTCATAGGACTTTTTTCAATACTTTGCCTTTAGTACGCATTTAATCATGTCTGTCCATGATTCAAGTTTTTGTTCTAAGTAAACAGGAATATTTGCCACTTGTCAATGTCAGCCTTCACTTGGCTTGTTTTGAAAGTGTCTGAAGCCCAGATGTCCTGAATGGAATTAATTAGAGTCCCTCCACGAGCCTATATCTCTTTCTATGTTTTCTGTCCCTGTTACTGATACCATCATTAATTCAACTGTCCAAACCAAAAACCTCCCATATTTGATCCCCTATCATTTGTACTTCTCACATTTAATTGGTTGCTAAGTTTAATTGATCTCTCCCCTGCCACACTGCATCTTCATGTATTCCCTACTTTCCACTGACACTGGCAATGCTATGGTTCACATCCCTGGGCTCCCATTTCCTATTGTACCAGCTTCCTGATACCTCCGGTTCTCACTCTCCAAACCTCCCTTCAGAGGGTCACTGGAGTTCATCTTCGCAAGTGCCGTTTCACTTTTCAAAAAACCATTAAAAATAAAGAATAAGCATCAGTGTATGGCATTTAAATCCTCTTCCATTGGTTCCCCTCCTAACTCTTCTGTCTTCCCTTCCCCATCCCATCCACACACACAGTATTATGAGTTTGCACATCTTCCCACCTTTCTTCCTGCTTCTCCCTCAATCTGAAATGCTTTCCTCGGGAATTCCCTGGTGGTCCAATAGTTAGGACTTGGCGTTTTTACTGCGGGGCCTGGTTTCAATCCCTGGTCAGAGAACTAAGATCTCACAAGTGGTGTGGCACGGCCAAAAAAAAAAAAAAAAGCCTTCCTCTCTTCTCTACTAACCTAAACTCTGTCTGTAACCCCTGTTAAATAGGAAATATTATTATAACATATTAGATAGTTTCATTGTTAAAGGCTGAATTCAAATGATTATTTTCTCTGTGACATTTGTCTTGACGTTACCAATGAATATCCATGGGTCTTTCCTCTGTACTCTATACTCATGAATGTCTCCATACAACTTTCATTTTTTAATTATAATTAGCTACTTGCATATCTTTCTCTTCGTACTTGATTGTGAGGTCTTTGAGAAGAGAGACTGTGACAAACTCATCTGCACGTTCCCACAGCGTCTGGTCCATGAGTGATACATAGTAATGGCTCCTTGATTGTTTGATGAATGTATGAAAGAATGAATGGTTTCTCTCATCTAATTGTGCTGAGGAATTGCTTATACTGAATGCTTCACAGTGTCCCATCTACTTCCTTCAGCTGGCAATAGTAAGCACGTGTTTGTTTTCAATTCATAATTTAATTTTTTAATTTATATTTGTATCAGAGCAATATATGGACACAGATAAAAACATTTCTTTAACGTTTAATGAAGAAAATAGCAGTTCCCCACTCCTTAGTCATTTTCCTATTTTCAACTCTTTTGACTTTTCCTTCTGCTTTTTAGGTATACATTCTTAAATAATATGCATATACTGAAATGTGTTAGTTTATTGATTGTAGACATTATCTATTGACTTGCAATTATACTTGGTAGATTAATAGTTAGCTCTGTCCAGTAGAGAAGACCATAATCTGAGGCCAAGCAACAAAGTTTTGCCTACACAGAGCCAGCTGATTCTCAAAGGGGTCAAGCCTGCGACTTTCCCTGTGTTAGCCCCTGACTCTCTATCACTCAACAAACTGATTTCTTAGCTTAACTGATATGACCATTGGCTTAAGTCTTGGAGCTGTCTGTAGAGTCCACTGTAAGGCTTGCTTCTCTACCAAGTTTTCAGTTGATGCCTGTGTTTAAATATTAGTTTACGATTAATTTCTTATATTTGCATTTATTAGATGCAATAATCTTGCATTACAATCTTGGCAAACACTATATGTAGTGATCATCAACGTACCTCTTATGCATTCACTCCTATGAACTTTTGGAAAATGCCAGTGCTATTTCCCGTTTGGAAATACATGGGAATACAAATTATGCAGAAATAACATCTGTAAGGCATAGTTTTTCCTTTGAAACTTCTCAAGAAAACATTGTAGCCATATCAATATTAAACAAAATTAAACATAACTTTCAGAACAATTCGGTACATTTCCAAGAGAAGACTTGTGAAGGTTAGTTTTTATCTTTTACAACTTCATACCTCAAAGGAAAATGGTGTTAAATGTAAGCTGTGTTTGTCCTAGACATGCTCATTTAGTCAGAAGAGGTCAAAGGCTATGAAATGTCCAACAGGTTTCCTTCTTATATCTTGGCCAAGAATGTACAACAAAGATAGAGATAAGGTTAAGAAAGCAAAAGCAGGTGTGGTCTAATCCTAGATGGTCTGTGCTTAGGAAGAATGTTTTAATTGTTAAAATGCAGAGCCTGGTAATGCTTCCTATCACTGTGTGGTCAGATTATTAACAGTGGTGCTATCATCAGCAACATCATTACTGTGTCTGACCATGTGTGTGCATGCCTCTTAGTGACTCAGAGTGATATCATCAGTATAGGCCAGGGGGGTACTGGCAAAGAGAAAGACTGAATCTAGTAGTAGAGCAAGAGACAAAGAAAGTTGACCTTTGAGTCAACATTCATGTCTACAGGAGTTAAACTGGGAAAGCCCAGAATGTCTCCATGGCCAAAGCCAAACAAATAGAATTTTTATGAAAGTAAAATCTTTATTAAATAAATGGACTTCTATGTAAATTTTAAATGGAGAAAAACAAGTTTAAGGAAATAAAATATATTGCATTGCCCAACATATTTTCATAAGTCAATGTTTGGGTGAAGTGATTTCTGGGTTTCTTCAGGTATGGTTTTGAAGTATGATGTTTTTCATCTGGCATGTCTTTGTCTATTACTTTCTTGGTGGGCTTTTGAATGGAATAGGGACAGACATTACTCAGAATTAGGAGAGAGACTGTTTTCCAGTAACAAATCTTTATTTTACGTCTACTTTGCTCCAAATCTTGTTGTTGTTGTTTTGTTTGTGTGTATGTGTGTGTGCATGTAACAATACAATAAAAAAAGTCTTAGGATATTTATCAGCAGACTATATGGACTTACAGATGTAGGGAGAAATTCAGATGTCTCGGAGCTTGAAGGTGCCTTACAAAAAGATGGGTTGTAAACAATGGACTTGCTTTTCTGATGTGTGAAACAGCCATGGAAAGTGCATTCCTTTCAGAATTGGAGCATTTAAACAACTTCAAATCCTTGTTTTTCAGTCAAAGAAATCACATTTTATAAACAAGAGTACATTTGTTACATGTGTGTAAGTTGATTACATTCATAAAAGAGCTCATGACTCGCTATTTTATCATTATTATTTTATTTTTATTTGTTTTTCTTTTTATAATACATATTTATATAAGATGACAACCTTTCATTTAGCCAGAACAAATTAATTGAGTAAATTTTGAATATAACTTATCATATGTTTAAATGGAAAAGAATGAAAATGCTCTACTGCAAAATAAGAGACAATTCTTCTTGCACCTGGAATCTGATATGAATAAAAGAAAAAAATGTTAATTTGACTTATATGTAAGCATTTCCTCTGTATTAAATGACTTATCTCTATATCTTTTCAGTCCTATCACCATATCAAGTATTATAGTTACTTTTCCCATATTTTTTTAATCTAAGTGAAGTTTTAAAAATTTATTCTGATGCCCAGCATGATGTAACACTGAGTGCTGAATTATAAACCAAAAGACCAGCAGCCACTATGGAAAACAGTATGGAGATTCCTTAAAAAACTACAAATAGAATTACCTTATGATCCTGCAATCCCAATCCTGGGCATATATCCATAAAAGACAAAAATTCTAATTAGAAAGATACATACACCCCAATGTTCATAGCAGGACTATTTATAATAGCCAAGACATAGAAGCAAGCTTAGCGTCCCTTAACAGATGAATGGATAAAGAAGATGTAGTATATATATATACAATGGAATATTACTCTTCCATAAAAATGAATGAAAGCATGCCATTTGCATCAACATGGATGGACCTAGAGATTATCATATTAAGTGAAGTAAGTCAGAGAGAGAAAGACAAATATCATATGATATCGCTTGTATGTGAAATCTAAAAAAATGATACAAATGAACTTATTTACAAAACTGAAATATACTCACAGACATGGAAAACAATTTTATGGTTACCAAAGGGGAAGGGTAGGGAGGGATAAATTAATAGGATTAATAGATAACACTACTAAATATAAAATAGATAAACAAGGACCTACTGTATGGCACAGGGAACTATATTCAATATCTTTTAATAACCTATAATGGAAAAGAATCTGAAAATGAGTATATATATATATATATATATATATACGTGTATAACTGAATCACTTTGTTGTACACCTGAAACTAATGCAACATTGTAAATCAACTATACTTCAGTTAAAAAACAAATCAAGAGACCAGCACTGGTACTCTAACTTGGCCACAGATTTGCTGTGTAGTTTTAAGTCTAATCAGGTAATCTCTTTAGGTGTCAGTACCTGCACCTGGAAGAATCTACGGGGGATTGAATATAACAGTGCCTAAGGCTCCTCTTGGTTTCTGCATTAAGAAAAGGCCTTTGGTCAGACTTGGTATGCATTTTACCTTGGCCCTCAGAAGTTTGCCCTGGTCTTACCTCAGAACAATACTATGCAAGGAAAGACGCTACACTATATTCTCCTTCCCCAGAATCAAACTGTTTTCAAATTCACTTGGAGCTGGGAATGAAGAGCTCACTCCACAGGCGCATATGTTTTCTATTTGGAAAACAGATCTGGGGAGGCCATTCTAATCAGGCTTGTGCACCTTTCTTTGAACTTGACAGCTCAGTAAACAAAACAATACCTCCAAACTATTCCAAACACCAGCATGAGCTGCCATCCTTGATAAGTTAGTGTGTGAATCTCTCTTTCCTTTTTGCTTTTATTGGAAGTGACATATAGTATTTCTGCATCAAATTAAATCTGGCCCACATGGAGCTCTTTTATACAGAAAATGCGAGAACATGGGTTTTTGGCAGATGTAAGGTAAATATAGAACCTCTGATGGTGTTTGGGTGCTATGAAGCTTACTCCCTGCCACAGACCAGTAATGACTACATCGTTCACAAGTGGTGAGGCTGTGACAAAGTTGTGCGATTCCTCCAAAAGTTGTGGTATTAAAATTTATACTAATCACACTACTGCCAATTTTATTCATGTCTACATATCTATTTAATTGTGTTAACTTTTATGGACTTTTTTTTACTCCTTTCCATTTTCCATTCCCTTTTTTTTTTTGTTTTTTGGTTACTATGGAAAAGATTGGCTCATTAGTTTGGGTGGAGGAAGAAACGATGACAGTCAGCCTTGAGTCTGAAATGTGTTCTGGGGTCTGGGAAAGTGGGGTTTGAAAGAATTCTGAGCTCAATTAAGTATTCAGCGGTTTAAGTGAAACTATGCTAACCTGAATCTCATGAATTGACAGGACATGAATTGAAGACAAGTTAGTTCTTTATGGGGCAACAGACTTATTACCTCTGGCAGTGAAAATATGACTAGTTGTATTTTGTTCACAACTTGGTAAAAATGTTATGATATTATAAGTTGAAGCATAAGACTACTTAGTTTACATTCGCCACTCACTGGTATGTGATATTCAATCAACAGGAAATTAATGAGGGCCTACTATGTGCCAGGCACTTTGCAGATGTTAGGGAAATAAATATAGCTCAAAATTGACTGGAATTCTGGGAGTTATATAGAGTTTAGATGTTACTAAATTTCTGGTGGTTTCCAGATAACAATTAACCTCTGAGGTTATCTGTGAAGGCCATTCTGATGACTTCACTATTATATTCAGAGAGAGAACTCAATTCTTGGCATACATAGGTCCATCCCACATTTTGAAAATTAAGTGAGGTCCCCTGGAATGTTCTAGGAACCCAGTATTGATATTTGCTAATGAATCTAGCATTCAAATCTTTTCATGAGTTTTAAGAGTCATGGTTTCAAAGGCTTTTCACCTATGATTAAAGAAGAGGCAATTTTGAGGAAAACAACAACAGCAAATTAGATCTAGGTGGACTCACTCAGAGTTTGCAGTTCATGGAAGGTTCTTGGATCCTGTTTGTAGGTGATCAGGAGACCAGGAACACCACACTTTAAGGAAAGCTAGGTCAAATTCTTATAAACCTAAATAATTCATTTACTAACATATTTTCTATTTTTCCTTTTGTTCATTTTAATAAGTTGTGTACCTCTGGATATATATTCACTTCCCATCAATTTTAAAATTTACTAGCATGAGGGACCTCCCTGGTGGTGCAGTGGTTAATAATCTGTCTGCCAGTGCAGGGGACACAGTTTCGATCCCTGGTCTGGAAAGATCCCACATGCCATGGAGCAACTAAGCCCGTGCGCCACAGCTACTGAGCCTGCACTCTAAAGGCCGCGAGCCACAACTGCTGAGCCCCCGTGCCACAACTACCGAAGCCCGCGCGCCTAGAGCCCTTACTCCACAATAAGAGAAGCCACTTCAATGAGAAGCCCGCGCACTGCAACAAAGAGTAGCCCTCGCTCGCCGTGACTAGAGAAAGTCGCGCAGCAACAAAGACCCAACGCAGCCAAAAAAAAAAAAAAAAAAAAAGGCTATATTAAGAATTAAAAAAAAAAATTTACTAGCATGAAATTTTTATTATATCCTTATTATTTTATTAATGTCTTAGGATCTTTAGTGAAGTTACCTTTTCATTACTGACATTAATTATTTGTTATTAAAATTTAATTTTAATTAAATTACTTGCCTTTTCTCTTCTTCCTTTCCTCTGTCCCTTTCTGGTTCTCTCTCTCTCGCTCTCTCTCTCTCCATCAGTCTCTTCAGGAGGATACTTTATTACTCTTTTTAAAGAGTCACCACTTAGCTTTGTATTTCCATTGTTTTAATTAATTTATATTTTTATGCTTATTATTTCCTTTTTCTATTTTCTTTGTGTTCACTATGTTGGTTTTTTTCCAACTTCTTGACATGGACACTTAGATTATTGACTTCTAGCCATTCTTCTTTTCTAATATATACATTTAAGGTTATGAATTTCCCTTTAAGCACAATTTTAGTTACAGCTTATAAGTTTTGATATACAATATTTTCATTTTGATTCAGTTCAAAATATTTTCTTTTTCTTTTTATTTTTTTAATAGATATTTATTGGAGTATAATTGCTTCACAATACTGTGCTAGTTTCTGTTGCACAACAAAGCGAATCAGCCATATGCATACACATGTTCCCATATCCCTTCCCTCTTGAGCCTCCCTTCAAAATACTTTCTAATTTTCGTTGTTTCTTTTTGACCTATGGGTTACTTAGAGATGTACTGCTTAATTTCAAAATAGAGACTTTCTACTTATATTTTTATGATCTCTAGCTTAATTCCACTGTGATTAGAGTATATTCTCTATATTATTTCAATTCTTTGAAATTTGGTGAGATTTTCTATATAGCCCAACATCTATCATTTTGGAAATGCCTGTAAACATTTGAGAAAGATGTGATTTCTGCAGTTTGGGAGTGCAGTGTGCTAAAAGTGAGGTCAGTCTTGCTAATCATGTTGTATATGTGTGCTCTCTACTTTCTAATTTTTTGGTCTGCTTGTCAACTAAGACTTTTTATTATAAACTTCTGCCATTTACATCAAATGTTATTTGTACATCTATTGAAATGTTATATTACTTTCTCATCTATTCCATTAATGTGGTACATTATATATATTGATTTTTAAATGTCAAATGAACTTTACATTTTAGTATTGATGAATTGTCTTTCTTTAAAAAATGTGTCTCTGAATTTGTTTACTCATATTTTGTGCCTCTTGAATTTGTGGCTTGAGGTCTTTTGTCACTTTGGAAAACTCCTAGCTATTATCTCTCAAATATTGTTCTGTCACATTCTCTCCTTTTCTTTTGGGATTCCAAGTACTTGTATGTTAGAACCTTTTAATAACTCATATGATTTTTACTTTCTTTACTCTACATTTCATTAAGTTTTCCTTTCAAGTGTCAGTATGTGTGTTTCTTCCTGATCTATGTTCAATTTCATTAATTCTCTCTTCAGCTTTTAACAATGTTACTAAAAGCATTATGTTCTTAATATCTGTTATTGTATATTTTAAGTTCTATAGTTTATTTGTACTGAGGTAGATGGACCTAGAGACTGTCATACAGAGTGAAGTAAGTCAGAAAGAGAAAAACAAATACCATATGCTAACACATATATATGGAATCTAAAAAAAAAAAAAAAAATGGTTCTGAAGAACCTAGGGGCAGGACAGGTATAAAGACGCAGATGTAAAGAATGGACTTGAGGACACGCGGCGGGGGAAGGGTAAGCTGGGATGAAGTGAGAGAGTGGCGTGGGCATATATACACTACCAAATGTAAAATAGATAGCTAGTGGGAAGCAGCCACATAGCACAGGGAGATCAGCTCGGTGCTTTGTGACCACGTAGAGGAGTGGGATAGGGACAGTGGGAGGCAGATGCAAGAGGGTGGAGATATGGGGATATACATACATGTATAGCTGATTCACTTTGTTATAAAGCAGAAACTAACACACAATTGTAAAGCAGTTATACTCCAATAAAGATGTTAAAAACTAAATTAATTAATTAAAAAAATTCTGTTCTATTCCAAAATTTTTCTTCCTGTCTTTTAAAAAAATTTCTTGAGTATTTCACTAATAATTAATTTCATGTCCAACATCTTCAGATTCAAGATATCCTGTGGGTCTGTTTCTGTTATCTATTTCCTCTCATTTTTTGGTCATCTTTTTTTGTTTTGGCCATCTTATCTTTGGTATCCTTGTTTAGTTTTTGTTTTTGTTTTTGTTTCTGAATGCAAGATATTGTGTTTGATAATTTTTACAGGTGTTTTGGAGTCCTGGCTGATTTTTGTCTTTCTCCAGAGAGGATTTCTCTTTGTTTCTGGTACACAGCTAAATTAGTCACTAACAATCCTATATCACTTTTTTCTTTTTTAACATCTTTAGTGGAGTATAACTGTTTTACAATGGTGTGTTAGTTTCTGCTTTATAACAAAGTGAATCAGTTATACATATACATATGTCCCCATATCTCTTCCCTCTTGCATCTCCCTCCCTCCCACCCTCCCTATCCCACCCCTCTATGTGGTCACAAAGCACCGAGCTGATCTCCCTGTGCTATGCGGCTGCTTCCCACTAGCTATCTATTTTACGTTTGGTAGTGTATATATGTCCCTGCCACTCTCTCACTTTGTCCCAGCTTACCCTTCCCCCTCCCCGTGTCCTCAAGTCCATTCTCTAGTAGGTCTGTGTCTTTATTCCCATCTTGCCCCTAGGTTCTTCATGACCATTTTTTTTTTTTTTTTAGATTCCATATATATGTGTCAGCATATGGTATTTGTTTTTCCCTTTCTGATTTACTTTGCTTTGTATGACAGACTCTAGGTCCATCCACCTCACTACAAATAACTCAATTTCATTTCTTTTTATGGCTGAGTAATAGTCCATTGTGTATATGTGCCACATCTTCTTTATCCATTCACCTGTTGATGGACAGTTAGGTTGCTTCCATGTCCTGGCTATTGTAAATAGTGCTGCAATGAATGTTGTGGTACAAGTCTCTTTTTGAATTTTGGTTTTCTCAGGGTATATGCCCAGTAGTGGGATTGCTGGGTCATATGGTAGTTCTATTTTTAGTTTTTTAAGGAACCTCCATACTGTTCTCCATAGTGGCTGTATCAATTTACATTCCCACCAACAGTGCAAGAGGGTTCCCTTTTCTCCACACCCTCTCCAGCATTTATTGTTTCTAGATTTCTTGATGATGGACATTCTGACCAGTGTGAAATAATATCTCATTGTAGTTTTGATTTGCATTTCTCTAATGATTAATGATGTTGAGCCTACTTTCATATCTTTGTTGGCAATCTGTATATCTTCTTTGGAGAAATGTCTATGTAGGTCTTCTGCCCATTTTTGGATAGGGTTGGTTTTTTTTTTTTGATATTGAGCTGCAGTAGGTGCTTGTAAATTTTGGAGATTAATCCTTTGTCAGTTGCTTCATTTGCAAATATTTTCTCCCATTCTGAGGGTTGTCTTTTTGTCTTGTTTATGGTTTCCTTTGCTGTGCAAAAGCTTTTAAGTTTCATTAGGTCCCATTTGTTTATTCTTGTTTTTGTTTCCATTTCTTTAGGAGGTGAGTCAAAAAGGATCTTGCTGTGATTTATGTCATAGAGTGTTCTGCCTATTTTTTTCCTCTAAGAGTTTGATAGTGTCTGGCCTTACATTTAGGTCTTTAATCCATTTTGAGTTTATTTTTGTGTATGGTGTTAGGGAGTGTTCTAATTTCATTCTTTTACATGTAGCTGTCCAGTTTTCCCATCACCACTTATTGAAGAGGCTGTCTTTTCTCCACTGTATATTCTTGCCTCCTTTATCAAAGATAAGGTGACCATATGTGCATGGGTTTATCTCTGGGCTTTCTATCCTGTTCCATTCATCTATATTTCTGTTTTTGTGCCAGTACCATACTGTCTTGATGACTATAGCTTTGTAGTATAGTCTGAAGTCAGGGAGCCTGATTCCTCCAGCTCCGTTTTTCTTTCTCAAGATTGCTTTGGCTATTCGGGGTCTTTTGTTTTTCCATACAACTTGTGAATTTTTTTGTTCTTGTTCTGTGAAAAATGTCAGTGGTAGTTTGATAGGGACAATCCTATATCACTTTAATCCAATTGGGAATTGAGAAGGTTTGAATCTGGATTCAGTCTCTGTGAGGTTTGGGCTACTTCCACTTCATCTTCTTCCTTAGGTGTGGTCTTTGAGGTACCAACCAGAAGACAAGGTGTTTACCAAGGATCTTCTTCCTTGGTGTGCAAAGTACTCCCGTTTTTGTCCTCCTAACATATAAATCTAGCAAAATCTCTGAAAGCTGTAGCTTTTCAGTTTGTCTTCTTCCACTTTCAAAATGAGCAAAAGCCTTGAGGGGAAAAGTGGAAACCACATGCCTGGATCATGTCTCTGGACTGTCCTCTGTTTCATGGATTATGCACCGTCCAAATAACTCTCCAATGCCTTTAAGTAGATTTGAAACTAGCTTGTCCAGCTCTTCCTGTTGTTTTCAAGGATGTAGAAATGGGTCAAAAGTACTTAATCCATTTTTGCCTGAAGCTAAATCCGAATCTGATATCTTAATTCAATGCACCTATTCTCTCTCTCACAGTCTTCTCTATTTTAGGAAGTATACTCAATTCCTCAAGCATGAAATGTAGGAATCATCCTTAATTTGTCACTTTCTCATAAGTCTCACATCCAATTCATGAGTGTACCCGGCCAATTCTCCTTCCAGTGTGTTCTCTGCCTCCATGGCTACCATCAAGTCCAACTCACCTTTCTCTCTCTTGTCTACTTTATTGAAATAACCTTTATACCAGTCTCCTTACTACTAGTCTTTCTTCACAAAGAAGCACAAGTTATCTTCCAGTAAATGACCTCCTCCTCTTTAATGTAAATGACCTTAGAGCATCTTGAATTTAGAACAAAATCCACTCTGTAGCACAGCTGCCAAGATCTTCCACAATCTGGCCTCTGACTATTGTCCATTCTCTTCTCACACTCATTTCCTCCTTTAAGCTACATGTCAGCTACAATGGCCTTTTACATTTTCTTAAACAAAATTTCTTAACACGTAATTTCTTTCTTTACAATTTCTCAAGCACACAAAGCTGTTCCTCCCCCTTTCCCCATGCGCAAACCATCACAGAGTCTTGGTACAAGCTGTTTCCTTTCCCCTTCACTCTCTGTGAGCTGAGTTCTTTTCATCCTTTGGGTAGTCACTTAAAGATCACATTAGTGAGGTTGCCCACATTATGTGATATACATATCATGCCATAAAAATGTAAAGGAAAGGTAAATAAAAGTGAGGAAATAAGTAGTCAGGGAAAGATTTGGGGGAATGTAAACTGGAACATAAAATGAACATAAGCATAGCACTGATGCCAAGCTTTGAGAGGGAGCCAGTACGAGCAATAATAGTAAACATGCTTGGAGAGGTAGGGTATATCATGTTATGAAGAAACTTGGGAGGAATGCAGAGAATTTAAATTTGACATATAGGACAAGCAAAAGAGGAGAAGGGGAAGGATGATAGGATGAAAGCATAGGTTAAAGAAGATTAGGCTGCCAGTAGTGTGTAGGTGGCCTAGAGGTTAGGAGAAATCAGTAAGGTCAACATAGAGGCTGCTCTTGTAATCCAGGTGTGAGGTGATGAGGGGCTGGATGAGGGTGATAGCAATCAAGATGGAGAGGGTATGGATTTCAAAGACAATTCGGCAGGACTTGTTGACAGATGTTGGATATGAGGAATTAAGAGGACAAAGTTGTCAAAGATGTCCCCAAGATTTAGTGCCCGGAAGACTGGGAAGTGGGGAAGTGAGAGGGAGAGATAGTAAACTCATTATATTTATATGTTGATTTAAAGATGAAAACAAATTATTTAAGAGAAGAATTGCCCTAGAAGAAGTGAACAATGAAGTTGTGTCTTCAAAGGAGAGGATAAACCTAGAGGTGTGGTCATAGACACCAGTGTCACAGAAGCAAATAAATGCCTCTCAAGGGCCCCTCTTCCACTCAAAGAATCAGCAGTCAGACAGAGTGAAACCACAGTGTCTGGCCTTAGAGAGCGGGCTGTAAGGCCAAAAAATCTCACAGTGCTCATCTGTTTCTTAACTTCCTTTTTCTGTGAGAAGATAGCAAAGACTTTGCTGACCATGACAGAGATAAGGGGATGTCATATTTGGAATCCTCTTGCCACGGTTTTGTAACATATTAGGCTTATAAAGCCCTATGTGTGTTTTTGCCCCAAGTTCTTTTCTTATTTTTTAAACCCATATGTATTTTGGAGTCAATTTAATCCATATGTTTCTGATTAATTTATGCTGAGCTCATCAAATTGTTGTTTTAAGAAGAAAAGCTTATAAAAAAACAAAGTCATGCTTCACCAGCCACTGATGAAATCAACTCCAGAAGACTGTAGCTTAGTCAGAAAATCAGACAGGCTAGCGGTCCAAAGGATTCCAAAATTTGGAAACTCATTGTTATGACCCCAGTGAAACCAAGCATGTTCAACACTTGGGGGAAAAAAATCCTAGTTTCTTGTTTTCTTACATGTGCTTGTTTTTGATTTCTGGATGTATTGATTTGTTCTTTGTATTAACTATGATTTCTTTACTTAGTTGTTCAGCCAGCTTCCAGTTGCTATTCATACAGCCAAGTGGGGTGGAAGCTGGGGAGATGTTATAAAATGATGTCTATTTTCATGGCGGGCAAATGTGATTGTGTTTTTGTCAGTTGAAAGACATCTTTGCAGTACAGGCCATAGAAGTTTAATAGAAAAATCTATATATTTTGTCTACTTGGGTAATATAGGTGGAATTATGAGTACGTCTCTGTCACTGTATTTAAGGTTTAGAAAGAAATGGTTTTAAAATTAATTCATTGTTTGAGATTACTTGTATCTCAGCAAAATCCTAAAAAAAAAAACAAAAAAAAACTGAGTGCATTCCAGAGTTAGAGTTTACATAATTTTTCTGATACCAGAACATTTGCATGGAAATCATAAATAAACTTCAACAAAATACAATCTTATCTACTTTATTTGAACATCTGTGTACCATCACTAAAATTTTAAGATTAACTTTGCTTCTTTACATTTCCTTCTCCGTCCTCTTTGCAAATGTAATTTCATCTGCTTCCTCCCTCAGTGTTGGTTTTAGCCTTATCTTTCTTCTTATTTTATTCCTCACACACCTTTTGGGTCATCACAGCCACTCCAAGGTTTGAGGGTCATCCATAAACTAAAGACATCCAAATTTACATTGAGACTTCAGCTCACTCCCTCATGTTCTAGGCTGATGTATCCAAATACTTTCATTTAAAGTCCAATGGAGTAAAAGGATAGACACATCCCAAAGAGAACTCAATTTTATTTCTCAATTTCCTCTTTCTTCATCCCCTCCTTGTTCTATAATCTCTATTCTGGTTTATGCAACCAGCATCTACCTTATGACCCACACTGAGAACATAGGTGTCAACCAAGATTCTTCCCTCCTGTTCACTACCAGCACCTAATCAGGCACAAACCTTCCAATTCTACCTTTTAAATGACTTTTACATTTTTCTCTTTTCTCCATCTCTGCTGCCACTGCTAGGAGGCAAGTGTCTCCCAGTTACTACAATTTTTTCTCATCTTGCTCCTCCCCTATAAAATCTTACTGCTGTCACTGCTGCCACTTCAAAATTAAAAATATGATCTTTTTGCTCAAGTGCTTCAAGTTTTTAATATTCCCTATTTTCTACATGATGAAATCCAGACCATCAAGCATTGTCTCTAAGATACAACATGATCTTCCCCCATTTACCCCTTAAAGCTCATTTGCTTTCACTTTCACCCCCTCAAATCAAGTTCAGCCATACTGGATTTCAAGTTCAAGTTCTTTAAACTCACCATTTTCTTATTTAGCTGCATGCTCTTACCCCATAAGGACGCTTTTGCTTGAAATATTCATTCTACACTCTTTGCATGTATCACTCCTATTTGTCCTTTAGGTCTAGGTTTAAATATAACTTCTTCCAAAAAGCACTCTCTTACTTCCCTTATGCCCATATTCTGTAGGAGCCTCTCTTCTTGTGTCATAATATTCAGAATACTTGATTTCATTTTAATTGCTTGTTTAATCATAAGCCCCACAAGAATATAAGCTCTTTGAAAGCAAGTTTCTTGTCATTTTTACTTACCACGGAACCTCCAACTTCTAGCACAGTCAACACCTGGCACATAACATGTTTTCAATAAGTATTTGTTGAACAGATGAGTGAAAAGGTTTTCATATCTCTGTACTTGCACACACATGATTTCTTCTGTCTTGAATGCCTTTCTTTGTCTTGTTTGATCAGTCAGTTCCTACCTTTGCTTTGACAATTTATTAATATCCCACAGAACTAGTTTCTACAATACACACTCTGGGAAATGCTGATGTAGTACATCTCTCTCCTTTGACAAAAAGGACACTGAAACCTAGAGAAGTAAAGTGACTTAGTGAAGGTCAGACAGCTGTCTGTAAAGAGGGACCGGGATGCAAGTGTATTCCCTAACATGCCATATTTTTCTAGCCAATGTTAACTCATTTTCATTTGTAAAATAAGAGTCCTGTCGTTTTTCTTAATGACGGCAAATCACTTCTTCATTTGCTAATTGCCAACAAGGACACATTTTGTTAGTCCACTTCTGGTTCATCCAATAACAAAAGAAAACTCAGATCAGAAGGGATGAGTACTTGTATACCATTGACAATGGGAGAATGAAAACATTAACAAAAGAATCAAGTGGGCTTCACTCTCTGAGTAAATTTTTCCACAGTAATAAAATGATCAGTGCTACACATCATCAGAATCTGGAGTCTCTCCTTGGGAATTTGGTGTTTATTTTAACCAACACTTTTTAAAAAATATGTTGCTCCTCCCTAAAGATGTAAAATTTCACCATTTATTAAGTCTTCTTGGCTTAGTTGAGGATTGTAGCATTCACATTCTCACATGCAAAATATTTCCTAATCACAGCAAACGTTTCACATCTGCTCTGGGTAACTGGCCAAAAACCAAGAAATACAGGCATTCTTAGAGGAGCTTTGTTGATCCCCAGCCAGTCTCCTTGACATTGGAGAAGAACTACAGTGAAAGGGACTCCTCCTCCCCCCACCCTCTTTCTTCTCCCCAAGTATTTCTTCTTTTGGTTACTGGATGACACCGTCTGCATGGAAAGCACAGTCCTCTATGCTAATATCCAGGAACTGCGCCAGAGTTCCAGTTGTGTTTTTAGTTCTGTCTACTCTTTCTACACCCATTGGAAAGCCAAGAACAGATCTGTGTCACTTCCAACTCATTTTTGGCTACCCTGGTCTCACTTTTACCACATGGAAATTCTCTACCCATTCTAATCAAACTTAACTCAAACACTTAATAAACACTCAAAGTGGTGATTTACAAAGCTCCAACTAATAGCATATTCATTTTCTTTTTCTGCTCTTATTTCTTGGTAGTATATTCTATAGTAGTGTCAACTTCCTAGTCTCATTCTATTATGTGTTTGGCTAACCTATCAGAGCAAATGAGAAGAGATTCTTGTCTGTCTCCAGAGGGAAGAGGAATGGAGTTGTCCCCCAAATTATTCACATTGGAAATGATTTTGTGTGCTTTCATTTTGATCTAACTTCTTCTCTTTATTGGAAGCTGAAGTTCATAGTGGATGTCATAGTTTGTGGGCCATTTTCATTACTATCACCTGGTTTCCAAGCATAACTGTAAGCAGCAAAATGAGAACATTGCTCACAAAGTCTTAGATGGAGGTGAAGCACCGAGCAGAAGGGAAGAGTTTAATACAGAACATATTTGGTAGCAAGTGACAGAAAACCTAACATAGATTGGCTGAAAACCTAACTCAGAATGAAGCCAAAAAGAAGATGCACTGGTTTAGAACTGAAAAGATCAGAGGCAGGTTGGCTTCAGGCATGACTGGTCTAAGGACTGACAAGGCCATCAGTATTATGTCTCCCACGATGACTTCTGTTTTCTTCTGCATTGGCTCCATTCTCCAACACACTCTCCCTCCAGGGTGGCAAGTTGGCTTCCAGCACCTCCATGTGTACATTTCGTCACTTCAGTTACCTCAGTAGAAAAGAAAGTTCTTCTTACAGGATTTTTTTTCAGCAAAAGTGGTGAAAGAAACTTTGACTGCACTGATTTGAGTCACATGGTTTTCCTGAACCAATAATAGTGGCTGCGTGTGGAAGATGCTGATTGGCTGGACCTAGGTCATATGCCTTCTCCAAGTCACATGGAATAAGAATAAGGTTGAGATGGTTTCACACAGGATTATCAGATTCTTGTTACCATAATAAAGGGGGAAATATGTACTTGGCAGAATAAGATAACTCATTTCCACTAAGGTATCATACAAGGCTCTACTGAGACATATGCCCAAGTTGTTTGAAAAAATGAGCAAGCCCTAGAGGAAAAAAAATGAATAAAAATATCCTGAGAGAAAGACTTAAAATCCTTTCATATAACTGTTGTCGTTGAAGACAAATCTGATCACTTAATGATGATACAATTGCAAACCCAGAGACCCTTGGAGGAGACACCAGAAGTTGATCACTGCTTGGCAGTGAGATGACTGTATTCACAGGTGGGTTTTAGGGGAGTGGAGTCATGTCTGTGGACAGAGATATAGTCTGGCATCACCTGTGAGAACAAAGCAGAATAATGACTGGCCTATTTCAAAGGAAAAACACCTTTATTTCCTCTATTTATTTTTAGTTGTGCAAAAGGCACACCTGGGGATTTCCAAGGGGATATGGTGAGAGCCAAGTGACTATTAATGTGTTTCCTGAGACTATGTGCCTGCCTCTGCCTAGGTCATCAGGAAATCGCATCCTCTTTCCCCCCATTAGGGAGGACAGGGTTGGGGGAGGGGCAGGGTCTAGTAGTGGGATATCTTCAGAGTGTGTTTCACCTCTTCTCCACCCTCTAGTCTTTGTGTAAGAGGGCAATGTGGATAAAATGGATTGAAAGTAAAACAGTGAGGGGCCCTGGGAAGGCACTATCCAGCATAAGTGTGGGAGCGTCTTTGGAGGTCATGCTGGTTGGGTCTACAGTGGCTGCTGCCCAACTCTGGGCTCATGTGAGGAACTAACACCATGTCTGTGAATCTTGGGAACTTTAGCCACAGCTGGAAATGCAGCCTTTTCTCCACTCCCTTCTTCCTTCCCAGACTCCCTGCTCCTGAAACTTTGGGCATTTTTTTTGCCGTCTTTGGACTGAAGGGCAAACTCACTCCCAGGCAGCTAGAAGACATTTTTTTCCTTGAGTAGTAACTGTGTTGGACATGACTAAATTTTTTCAAATCTGTAATGGAAGAAACGTCCCCAAATGCTCTCGAGGCTGTGAAGGGAAGGAGGGAAGCATGAGCCCACATTTGTTAAAATGGCATCTGTCGTTATCATGGGAGACTTTCGTTGTAGAGAGGAGCCCTGCACATAGACAGCACTTCACCCCAGAGGCTGCGTGACGAAGTGGTTCACTGTGTCCTTGGATGGAATGAGGAACCACTGGGTCTCTGCCAACATACCTTCGCCTTTCCTCTGTTCCTTCCTTTGGCTGAGCCCAGGCTTGTCCCTAACTGCTTCCTTTGTTCCATTTCTTCTCTCTCATCTTCCCTCGGGCCTCTGTGTCTGGAACAAGCTCTCCCTTGCAGTCTGCCAATCCAGCAGGCTCCTTTGCAGAACTGCTCTCAATGTTTTATCTTTGAAGACACTGAGCTGCATCACTCCACTAAGGTCAGGGATGAGGGGAAAAAAGGAGGTTCAGAGCAAGCTTCAAATTAGGAGACAATGCAAATAATTGTCTTAAGCTTTGGAGCCACTCACTTCCATACTATTTTACTCTGTTATTTAAGTGAGTTGTTTCTTTAAACTAATAACAAAATTGTTGTTGTAGATTGGAATCTAGAAAGGTTACATAACATCATCTTTTTTTTATGTTTTAAAAAGACACCAGAGTCTGAGTCCCCAAACTCCTGGCCTGCCATTTCACATTCTATATTCCCTATCTGGAGTATAAACGATAACTCTCATATGCTCCCCGGAACAGAATATGCCTGTTACCTGTCCATCCTGCTTTCAGTGGCTCCTGGTTCTACTTAGGATCATTTTATTCATGGGCCAACCACCCAGCCTGTCCTTGCTTATTTGAGGTGAACAAACTGATTCCTAACTGATCCAGCAAATAGCGAAAATTGCTTACATATATGCTTTCTATAGGGGCATCAGTATTGCCTTTCAGTGTTTGCTCATTTTGTCATTCATTTCCTGGACTGGCAATTAAGGATTTTATTCTTATTTTCATTCTACTTGGTCCTCATGGCAGGAAACGGTATTCAATAACACCGTGAGGGCTTTTAAAACTTTCATTTAGAAATTTGTTTCTTTTTTCTTATGTAGTGGATGAGTAATTTGTGCTCAGCTTTAAGTAAACATATTATTTTGTATAACCCTCTAACTTGCTCTGTCTAGAGATATAGGGAGAGATGTGAGTCATGACATGTGAAAGAAACACTTTACACGTGCTATTTAAAATTCACAGGCTGGTGGAAAAAAATCGCTGAAACTTTGCAAAATTCACTGTGTTTTCCCCTAGGTCAAAACACAATTATGTGCTTCTTGAGGTTTCAAATTTGAAAGTATATGGAACTTCATGGTTTATCTAACACTTGGAAACAAGCAAATGATTATAAAGCCAGATTGAAAGCTTAGTTTTACAGGTAAACACATGGAAATGAATCTCATGCTCTTAGCAATATTTATGCACCTACATGGAATCCATGGGGCAATCCCACCAGAACTGAAATAATTAAATCCTTTGCTTGTGTTATTTCACAGCTTTTTCTAGGTTTTTCCAAGAATAAAAACTGACAAAATTATTAACAGATCAAGATGGTGATTTGAGGAGACCTGGGGGTAGATGTGTTTTAAAGATAGAGACAAATTATGTAATGTGGATTGACTGGATGTAAAAGAAAGGGTACCTACACCTCAACATGAAATGGCAGTTATCAGGAATAGTTCATTCCTTGCTTCACTGATGGTGGACAAAATTTAAGAGTTATTTGTGAAATGGAGCAAATGAAAACCTAAGCTATATAGCAAGCGGTAAATAAATATTCCATGGGGCAGAGATTATTCATAATGAAATATATAGTAGAAACACTATGGTTTGACTCATTTAAAGCTTGTCTGGACAAAGAAGGATGAGGAATAACATAAGGAACACTATTTCTGTGGTGATGAGTAAAGACCTATGTGGTTTTATGTTGTCCATAATTAAGTGTTTGGGAAACAAGGCAAAAAAAAAAAAAAAAAAAAGGTTCACTAATTCAAACACTTGGAGAATGGATTAACTCTTGGGAGGTTGATGTAATGGAAACAGATACACCCATCAGCCCTTGTGTGGAAGTGGAACAATGCCAAGAATGACTTGAGCATCATGGGAGTTGTCCCTGCTCCCCTAAATAAGGTTGTCCTTTCAGCTATCCCATTTCTAGAGGTATATCCAAAGAAAATGAAACTGTTATCTCAAAGAGATATCTATGCTCCCATGTTCATTGCAGCATTACTCACAATAGTCAAGGTATGGAAACGACATGATGTTTAGCTATAGAAGATGTGAGGTATGCACACACACACACATACACACACATAAACACACAATGGACTACTATTCAGCCTTAAAAAAGAAGGAAATCCTGTTATTTGTGACAACATGGATGAACTTGAAGGGCAGTATGCTAAGTTACATAAGTCAGACACAGAAAGGCAAATACTGTATGATCTCACTTATATGTGGAATCTATAAAGCAGAACTCAGAGAAACAGAGTAGAGTGGTGGTTACCAGGGGCTGGGAGAGTGGGGGAAACAGGGCGAGGTTGGTAAAGGGTATAAATTTTCATCTCTAAGATGAATAAGGTCTGATGATCTAATGGAAAGCATTGTGACTATAGTTGATAACACTGTATTATATAATTGAAATCTGCTAAGAGAATAGAATTGGAATGTTCTCACCAAAGGGGGAAAAAAAGGGTAACTATGTGAAATGAAGTTAATTAACTAGATGGGGGAACCCTTTTACAATGAATACATATATTAAATCATCATGTTGTGCCACCATGGATATATCTGTTAATCTTTCTGTGCCTTAATTTTCTATCTTTATTTTACCTTCCTGGCAAAGTTGCTGGGAGGCTTAATGGTGCAGCTTTAACTACCTTACAATTTTATTTGTCAATTATACCTCAATGAAGTTGGGGAAAAAATTCTCTTTATCTTCACATAAGGCAGTTGGATCTGGGAGGAAAGAAGGCAGGCATTAATTTGTGTGTCAGAAAAGCATTTTGATTCAAAGAAGAAGAAGGAGAAGGAGAAGAGGAAGAAGAAGAAGAAGAAGAAGAAGAAGAAGAAGAAGAAGAAGAAGAAGAAGGAGAAGGAGAAGGAGAAGGAGAAGGAGAAGGAGAAGGAGAAGGAGAAGAAGAAGAAGAAGAAGAAGAAGAAGAAGAAGAAGAAGAAGAAGAAGAAGAAGAAGAAGAAGAAGAAGAAGAAGAAAAGAAGAAGAAGAAGAAAAGAAGAAGAAGAAGAAGAAGAAGAAGAGGAAGAAGAGGAAGAAGAAGGGGGAGGGGAGGGGGAGGGAGGGGGAGGGGAGGGGGGATGGGAAGGAGGAGAACAGGAAGGAGAGGAAGAAGAGGGAGAAGGAGAAGAAGAAGAAGAAGAAGAAGAAGGAAGAGGAGTAGGAGAAGGAGAAGAAGGGAGAGGGGAAGGGGAAGAGGAAGAAGGAGAAAGAAATGAAAGAAAGAAAGAGAGAAAGGAAGGGAAAGAAAAAAAGAGCAACTGGTTATTATTATTTTATCTTTTAATGCTCGTGCTTTCATCTTCAGAACTCTTATTTTGATTTTGATTTGATTTGTTCCTTCTCATCAGGACTGCAGCTCTATAAACAGTAACAGGTATGGGGAACAAGAATATTAGAAAAATATCCCTTCAGGCTTCTCTGAAAATTACTTTGTTTATGTAAGTAAATAAATGAGTGAATGAATAAATGTCAAATTTCCAAGAGAAAGGTACACTACATTCATTCCTGCTTTCTCTGACAATACTCAGTTTTCCCAGAGGAAAATTAGAGACTCTCATTACAGAAACCCTACATCCGGGCTCCAGCTCCCATATTGTCAGAGTTAAGTTTATTCCCTTAGCAACAATGTGTCAGCCTAGAGCTGGCAACCTTATCTTTGTCCTTCTGTTGCCATGAAAACCACATTGGAGTTGACTTTAGCAGTCCTCGCCCAGTGAGCAGCAGTGCCAGTGAGGGTCTAGGGTGGAAAAATTACCTCTCTCCTCAACTGATGCAAGTGAGATCTGAACTAAGGGTTAGAAAAACATTCTTAAGACATTTTAGTAATTATAATTTAGTTCAAATGTACAGGTAGACATGTTTCTTGGATTGCTGGGGGATACCAAGGTGCTTCCAAACACATCATTTTAAAGAGATATAAAACACCTTCAAGGTATTTCTCTTCTTCCTGAAATGGGGTCCTCACTAATGCTCTTAAAAACAACCTCATATTCCTCTTTGCCTACTGATTGCATTGTCTGCTCAATTTGACCTGGATGTATCCCTGTAATCCTAAAGCATCTTCTTGTTATAGGTGATAATGCATGGCTCTCCTCTAGTGCGCAAAGGTTGCGTTTCAGTGAGGAGATACTCCATCCCCTGGCTTCCCATTTAAGTTGTGCCCAGTATCTTGGGAAGTGATAAAGAGTAGGGACCATGAAGTTGGACTGGCTAGTTCAAATCCCAGTCCCACCACTTCCCTGCTGTGCCACCATGGATATATCTGTTAATCTTCCTGTGCCTTATCTTTCTATCTGTAAAATAAAGAAAATAGCTTTATTTTACCTTCTTGGCAATGAAAGTTTCTAATTTTCCTCTGGGAAATTTGAGTATTGTCATAGAAAGCTGGAATGAATGTAGTGTACCTTTCCCTTGGAAATTTGACATTCAATCATTCATTCATTAATTCATGTATTAGTATAAACAAAGTTTCTGGGAGGCTTCATGGTGTAGCCCAACTATGTCTATGAGCTCTAGCTGTGGAAGCCCAGTATGCATGGAGTGTGTCTAGGATATTCCAAGAACAAAGGCAGGGAAACACTCCTTAGCCATTTCTCTGAAATACATCTTCTATTGTCCCGGTCATTCCTGTAGCCTGTTCCATACTGGCCTCCTAGATAAAGCCAAGTGGTTCTGCTGACTGTTCATGGATATTAGTCATCCAATTGAACTACAGAGCTCACAAGTGCTGGTGAAGGCTCACTGTTGTCATAGGTATTCTCCTTATTGATGGACAGAAGGTTCCAGCAGTTTCAAATATCCTAATCCTTTTCTAACACTTATTTAAAATTAGATCCCGAATGAAGAAGCAAAGGAGCAACAGATGCTTCAATTGCACATAATTATTTTTATTTAAAAATCATGGAATATAGATGTCCTAATAACAAAGCATTCATCTGTTTCTAGAATATGCCAGGGCACGTCTTGTAAGTATAATCTACCTGCATCAGTAATTATAAACAGTGGGCGCTTTTGAGCAAGTATCTACCAAAATGACTATTATTGTTGCAACAATGCCTCTGCTAACTTTAAATGGCTTTGAAAAATTTATTCACTGTCTTTCTTTCCATTAACTTATTAACTAGGGCCCTTTAGCTCATGAATCATATCACTTATATTTGGAACTAGAAGAAAGGCATGCTATTTAAAATATAATTTATATCAAACAATGTAAAATAATTACTGTTCAAAAAATAACATAAATAGCATTTTCCAATACACTGGGTTCAGAAGGCTATCGAGCTTCTTTGCAAGTGTTTATAACCTCATAGTAATCTATTGCCATCTATCAGGTACGTTTTCTAGATAGCATATCCTAAAATCCTAAAATATCATTGGAAGCAAACTTGGAAATCATTTAGTCTTACCTCCCTTTGATGATTAAATTTCAAACCAGATACTTTTTTAGTTGACTGACTGACATGCTTTCTGCTCTTCTTTAAAAATAAACAGTTTTTTTTCAAGCTCCTTTAAATCATCTTCTTCCCATATTTACTAAAAGCAGGCATGAAGTCAAAGGTCACTGTTCTGGGCAGATGCCTGTGGATATCAGATTCCTAGGAACACCAAGCTACAGCTTTGGGGCTCAGATTCCTTGAGAGCAACCACATTTATTTCCGATTTCTTCAGCTCCTTGAGCTCAAACAAAAATCTTGTACTGAAGGCCTTTCTCTTTTGCGTGTAGTCATCTTGAGTAATCCTTGTTATAGCAAGCCATTTCCATGCTTTCTTTTCTTCCAACCTTACTTACCCTGTCTTGTGGTTTAGAAATATTCTACATGACATAGTGATTCTTGTCATATTCTTTGGAGGGCTGGTAGATCTCTACAGAATTTGGGGAATTGGGCAGAGCAGATATTTCAAAGGCAAATAGTCATTGTAAATATCACTTCTTCCAGGTGCAAAGGTGTCCCTTTAATCAGATGGTGGTGGGTACCTGAGCAGTCACTGCCCTTGCTTCTGTTAAAGCAGACCTTGGACTCAGAAATCCTTCCAACCTGTCTTTGAAGCTGAGTTTCTTCATTTCCTAGATGCCTGATCTTAGACAGATGGTTTTACCCTTTTGACTCTGTTTTCCCCTCTGGGAAATGGGGACCAGGGTGCCAGGTTCAATGGTTTTTGTGAGATTCCCCTGAGGTGATATAAAATATTCCAGGCTGTTGCTGAGTCTGGCACATAGGAGGCATTCCGCATCCTCAATGCCTTGGGAGTGGGCTCATTTTAGAAGTCTTAAGAAATTAAAACTTCTTAATTTAAGAAGTTAAGAAATTAAGACTTCTTAAATGAATCCTATGATATTTGGCCTTGCTTGGGACACCAAATGAAAAACAGACCAGCCTCCTTCTCACCCTATGGGTGGGCTATCACTCCTCTGTATTCTGATTCTTTGTCATAGGAAAAGGGCATCTTGAATGTGGTGGGAAAGGCAAGCCCACACAGCAGAAAGGCAGAGACCACAAGATCCTCTTTATTACGTGGCATGTTTCTGTACCGCAGATGTACACACAGATGTGGTCATCAACAGAGATAACTAGTTTACAAGCCCTCCCTGGAAACTCCTCACAGTTCTTAGCAGAAAAGTGATTCTCAGCCAAGCTCTGCACTGAAGCTCAGCCTGTGATGAAAGCATTTCCAACTGTTCCACATTGCAAACAATCAGAGAGGAGAAATGGCCTGCAGTGCCTTTCCAGCCAAGAAGCGAGACCAGGGATCACCTAAGAGGCTAAAAGCCGA
The DNA here is from genome assembly GCF_028021215.1 of Eschrichtius robustus. Lineage (NCBI taxonomy): Eukaryota > Metazoa > Chordata > Mammalia > Artiodactyla > Eschrichtiidae > Eschrichtius > Eschrichtius robustus. Next base: position 40,047,882 of record NC_090839.1, read on the forward strand.
TGAAAACAAGTATGTACCGTGGCCTCTACTTTCTGTGTTTGTCTGTCTGCCTGTCTTTCCCTCTTCCTTCTCTTCTTCTCTCCCTTCCCTCCTCCCTTCCTCTCCCCTATGATTTTCCTCCCTTCTTTCATTCCTTTCTTTTTATTTCATTTCTTTTCCTTCTCCCTTCTTCACCTCCTTTTTTCCTAATGGAAAAATATCACTCTATGTCAGGGAAACGCTGGGCAACATCTGTTCACTGTTTGACATGTTAATGTGGGGAGGGCACATTCATTCAAATTGTGAACCCTGTAACTACTTTATTAATTTTATTGGTGATCTGTGATGAAGTTGTTACCACAAATGTCTAAGGCAGCCATTTAGCATACGAAATATAGACTATGTTTAGAAAACAGAAAAAAAACCTGGGCTCAGCCCTGGTCTCTAGTCATCTCAATGATGACTACCCTATTTGGCTTTCCAAATAGGGTAGTCCTGAGAAGTCAATGAAATAAATATGTGAAAACCATGTATTTGTAATAGATCAAGAACTATAGCTTGATTTAGGTCCTCTTCTTTAGAAGCAGAGACTAAGAAAGAGATTCAGATGCATGTGATTTGTTGGAGTGGGGCTCTCAGGAGAAGGGGTTGGGGTGAAGGAAGCAGGTACGGTCAGGGAGGGAGCCATGCTGGCATGTGGTCTCTGCTGGACTCTGGCTTTAGCCTGATCTAATAGAGGCTCTGGAGTGTGAATGACACCGTGCATCTGTTCCTCCCTTGAGGTGACGGGCTGGCATTTTGCATTCTTCATGTCAACCAGTCATTGGCAATGGGTATGGGAGGTGACCTCCTGGGCAAATGGCTGCCATTTTGCCAAGGGAAATTCTCTGGAAAAGGGGGCAATTGAGACATTAGTTATGATAGAAGAATAATTAGAATGAAATCCATTTCAGTTTCTCCAAACAATGGGTCTACACAAAAGTTTATTATTTAAATATTTTGGCTAAAACTTTTGGGGGCACTTAACTGACATTTTTAAACATCCCACCTTAGTGGGATCATACATGGGCAGGATGAGGATTCACAGAAGACATTGTTCTGGTTTAGTTTTTAATGTGTAAGTCTTGGCCATGTCAATGTGTAAAAGGAGAAGCCAAAGAACAACGACAACAGCAATCAAAGCCTTAATTCAAACTACGCCCATGGCTATTTCATCAGCTCTCCTGGTTTTTGCAGACCCAGGAGTTAATTCTTCTCATCAGCGCTCTTCCCTTGGGTTGTCTTGACAGCATTTCTATCTGTATATTGTTACCTTTGCTCACATAAAATCCTAGTTTTCTTTAACTGGAAGCACATTAAAGTTTGAGAAGCATTTATGTGAGCACCCTCATTCTCTTTCCCATTAAATGTTAGTTTCTTCTGTTCCTCAAAATGGTGAATCAACCTTTTTCCACTTTCTAATAGAATGTATAAGATTGTATGTATTCTCCTCTTAACAAAACAGGTACCTATAATGTAGCTTTTCTATTTATCACTCTTCCCTTCAAATTCTATTAAACAGGAAAAATATAAATTAACCTTATACACAAAAAACAATATCACATATTGTTTATTTTTCATATTTTACAATCTGTACATCTCTAAGGGAGAGGTAGGAGATTAACCTTATGAAATTGATCCTATGGTTAATTAATATCTAATGTTAGCATAAGTGTATCATCCCAATAATTTCAGATGTACCTCCTTCCTATATAAAATAATTCATTTCCTTTGTCTTATTAAAATGTTGTCCAAAAGACTGTTCTGATTTGGCTTGCTGCATAGTACAATTTATAGAATAAATAAATTACATTGTCCTGTGATTCAGAATTCTACCGTGGCATAATAGCCATTGTCTTCTGTACATTGGGCAATAGCAATGCTGTAATTTTTTTTTTTCCTTTGGTTCCAGAACAATCAGAGGCACTCCTTAACTATCTCTGGCTTATTCTCCCTACATAAGTGGAATGAGTTAATGACAAAGTAATGTTTAAAAACTTAAAATGATGACAAAAGCTAGAGCCAAGAGTATGCAATGGCTAAGGCTTTGTTTCTGTGGCTTGAGGGGGCGGGAGGCACCACCCTCTGAGGTGTCCGTGTGGGTCACCCAACGGACTTGCCAAGGACTAGGAGGGAAAAATAAGTTGGACAACTCTTCTCTTGGGACAAGACCCAGAGTTCCATTATTTGTAGTGATAAAAATATGGGTGGGGATTAGGCTATGTAATTGAAAGGAAAAGGAAGAAAAAAGAATGGATTGGTGTGGAACAGAAGTAGAGAAGAGGGTGTTTTAAATGTGATGACTCTTTGGCTTCCACTCCAGTTCATATTTCTTATCTTTATAAAGATCCAAGATCCACTTTTCTATTGGATAGTCCTACAAAATGCCTGCATACTAATAGAAAACTGAAATGTTTGAATAATGCCTACACTTTTCTTCTTTGGCGCAAAATATATTCGTATAAACAAAACTGTCACAAGCCATCTCAATGTCTGATTTGGCCTTAAAAACGAACTATTTTTTTTTTCTTTTTTGAGTGTTATGCTGAGATATTGAAGGAAAATATAAGTTCCTATGTCAGATCACAGGTCAATCTAGTTTTGGTTCTTTCCTCCAGCATTATAAACTATGTCATGCTAAAAATGTAGCCATTATATAGCTATGAAAACTGACCCCAGAGCAGTGAAGTTCATACTACTGGCACTCAGTGGGGTAGATCTTTGATCCTGGGCAATGCTAATAGAGAAACTATACTCATGGACATTGCTGCAAGCATTATAATAGGCCCCTAGCTTCCACCAGGCCTATCTTGCCCCCTCCATTCTTTTCTTCACCCTAAAGCGATCATGATCTATCAACAATGTGGATCTAGTTGTTTATCAACCCTGCTGCTGAAAATCCTTAGATATTGTCATAACTGTATGCTACAGATGTTAAAGTCCTAACCCCCAGTACCTGAAAATGTGATCTTGTTTGGAAATAAGATCATTGCAGATGTAATTTGTTAAGATGAGGTCATGAAGGTGGATCCTACTCTAATATGACTGGTATTTTTATAAAAAGGGGAAATTTGGACACAGATATACATATATAGTAAGAACACCATGTGAATACGAAGATAGCCTCTATAAGCCAAGGAGAGAGGCCTAGAACAGATCCTTCTCTTACGGCCCTTAGAAGGAACAGAACTTGCTGACACCTTGATTTCAGACTTCTAGCCTCCAGAACTGTAAGACAATAAATTTCTGTTGTTTAAGCCACCCCGTTTGTGTACTTTGTTTTAGCAGCCCCAGCAAACTAATACATATATGTTTCTATTATTCTTAGGATGATGTTCAATATCCTATAAATGGAAGGAGAGGAGTAGCATATAAAACCAAAGAGCAAATGTAACTCAAGCTTGGCACAGTTAAACTTTTTGAATTGTCAGTAGGCTTAGTAAAAATTCATTGAGTAATTAGCATTGTTCAAGGTGCTGGATATTTGGCTGTAAATTAAACTGTCACAGTACCTATTCTTAGGGAGCTTACACTGATGCAGGCAATTAATTCCACAAATAATTAATTATAATTATAATATGAGTCAAGGGTTTCAGTGGAATGTCCTAAAGAATGGAATAATGGGGGAACCGACCCTTTTCCTAGAGGAATCAGGAAAAACAGGAAAGGCTTCTTTGAGGCAGTCATGGTTAAGCTTATATCTGAAGGATGTGTAGACATTAGTTAATGGAAAGAGATGCTGGGAGAAATGGCTTCAAGGTCAAGGCGGTTAGCAGTTATGAAGATCCCCAGGCCAGAGGCAGTATGGCACTTTCCAAATCAAAAAGAGGTAAGCACTGGTGGAACAGGAAAGCCTAGGTAGAAAGTAGTGCTGGATGGCACAGGAGCAGCAGACAAGAGTCAGATCCAAGGGCAGTAAAACAGAGCTGTATTGTTAAACACTCCCTCAGGCTGCAGTGTGAAGAAAAGGTCCGAGGAAGGCATGTGCTAGGCTATGGTAAGAGGTAAGGATGGATCAGGAAATGGACAGGAGTGGAAGGATTTAAGAAATAATCCATTGATGTAAAGAAGATACGGTACATATATACAATGGAATATTACTCAACCATAAAAAATAATGAGATAATGTCATTTGCAGCAACATGGATGCAACTAGAGATTATCCTACTAAGTGAACTAAGTCAGAAAGAGAAAGACAAATATCATATGATATCACTTATATGTGGAATCTAAAATATGACACAAATGAATTTATCTACCAAACAGAGACATTCACAGACATAGAGAACAGACTTGTGGTTGCCAAAGGTGAGGGGGATAGAGGGATGGGATTGGGAGTTTGGGATTGACAGATGCAAACTAGTATACATAGGATGGATAAACAACAAGGTCCTACTGTATAGCACAGGGAACTATATTCAATATTCTGTGATAAACCATAATGGAAAAGAATATGAAAAAGAATGTATATATGTATAACTGAATCATTTTGCTGTATAGCAGAAATTAACACAACATTGTAAATCAACTATACTTTAATAAAATAAATTTAAAAAGAGAAATAATCCATTGATGGAATCCAGTGGATGAGGTCTAATAATGAAATGCATGCTGTGGAGGCAGGAAACAGGGAAACATGTGTCATGGCTGCTGGTTTTCCAGTTTGTCTAACTGAGTGGAAGGTGGTATTATTCACTGAGTTAAGAAATATTAGAAATTTCATGTAATGTCTGGAACATTTATATTAACATATTTCCATACAATACATACAAGAAATATTAGATGAGGCCCATTTTTTTTCTTCCAGGGGAAGCAAGAGACAGAAGATGGCTTTTGTGCCTAATCTTTGCATTTGAAGCAATTGTGGGATGTCCGATGTTGCATGGGCCATCAGCCTCATTGGTCAGGAGGTCTGAGCCACCAGAGATATAAATTTGTAAGTCAATTTTTTAGGTGGTAACTGAAACCATAGGAGCAGATGCGCTCACCCAGCAAGCCAGGGTAGGAGGAGAAGAGGAAAGTCCTTAGCACAATTGAGCAACCTGGCACTTCCAGTTTGGGTAGAGGAAGATGAGTCATCAAGGATGTTAAGAATGGCAGGAGAGAAAGGAGAATGTCCAGAAGGTTGGGATGTCACGTAACTTCAAAAAGGAAGCAGTGGCTGTGAGTCTTTAAACTATGAACCAATACATCAAGCAGTGCAATTGCTGGAAAAAGTCTAAGCGTTTTAGCCACATTAGTGCTTAGCAAGAGCTCTTGCAGGGGTCGAATAGAGAGGGTGGAGGAGATGTTGTGCGTGTCTTGTCCAGATCCCTTTGGCAGTCACTTCTGTATCCCAAAGGCTGCTTTTCTTGAGGTATGTGTGTATATATATACGTATCTATGTATTTAGGCTGGAGAGCACCCTTAACCTAAGCACAGAGCAAACCAAAATGATAGCGTTAATGTCCCCGGGAACAGCCCTCCAACATGACAGACAGGGATTTGATAACTGAATATCCCAGTCCCTTGCCCTTCAGTTGTAATAACTCTAAAGAATATTCTACACTGTCTCTCTGGGCACTGGTTGCCCACAATGGTAACTGGTTTGATAATATCCTCTTCGTGAACTTTCTGCCCTTTCCTGGCATAGTCTTCTACTCTCTACTGCTGTTTCTGGGATCACATCCTAGAATCTCCCTCTCAGAGGCTGGGGCACAGAGAACACATAGTGGCAGAGAAGATGGACCTGTAAATGAAACTTAACAAGCTAGCTCAAGAGGAGGTAGCAGGAGGAGAAACAGAGTCACGGATGCTTTATTATAATTGTGAAAGAATCCTGAGCTTGTCTGAATGTTAGTGGAAAGGATATAGGAGAGAGAAGGTTTAGAGGAATCTATGACAAATACTTTTTTCCCCTCATGCTGTTGGTTAAAATACGAAAGAAGAAAAGAAAAGAAGAAAACGAAAGGAAAGAAAAACACGGTATGGTTTGCATCATAAAACTTAGGAGTCCTCTTTGTAGGTGTGACCGAGGCACAAAATTTCCTCTTCAAAAGAATAAAACCAGCTCTGATGTTCATGGATTTTTGTGTGTTTAGGAATTCCCAGCATCTCTAGAATCCACTGTAACCACCCGTGACACATTTTTCACTCCAGATGTGAGCACTAAAGACTCAGTTGTCAGTTGAATACTCTTGTACTATTTCCTCAGCCATTATTTTAAGGAATGCATTTGAATAAAATGCACTTTTGGCACCATTTTTAAGAATGGATGATGATTTATGCTTTTCTTGCAGGGACAAGATGGCTCTGGGCATGAGTCATGGCTGTACGCTGGGAAGATTCCGATGGGAACCTTGCTCTTGCTGGTTGAGCCATACCTTACATGGACTTGAGGCCGTGCGTGGCTTTTATTAACATGTACATTTTGCTTGTTAAGGCTCGAGCTTCATCTTTTCCCTCCCAACTCGAGCCCTGTTTTTATTTCACATACACCTGATTCAGAATCTATGCTTGGGACTCAGAGTGGCTGGGGAATAGTCATTTGGAAAAGCTCTGATTATTCATCAGCTAAAACAGGATGATGTGTTCCCAGCTGCGGCTGGGAAATGGGCTATTTTTCTGCAGGGGAGCAGATTCAAATGGCAGACAAAGTTCTAATTCTTTTCACATCTCTGTCTCCATGGGGCAGCTTTGGTGCAAATCAAAATTGTCCCTGGGTCAAGAAAGCTATGAACCACAGCACAGCCTTGTACTTTTCTCATCTGCAGAAAGAGTCACTTCACATGCAGCCTTCAGATGTCATCTTCCCAGTGAAAAATCCCTGCGCCAGAGCAGATGTTCCTTGGAAGCAACACCGGAGTCTTTCAGGAGCCAAGGTGAATGAACTGTAAGATTGATTCTTGAAGTTTTCCACATTAAAACCATTTCTGTCATTGTCCTTGGCACTGGTTCTAAAAAAGTGTTCTATAGCCTTGCTTCTCAGGCTTGACCTGTATACAGATCTCCTGGAGACTTGGTTAAACCTCAGACTCTGTTTCAGTAGTTCTGGGGTGGGGCGCTCGAGTTTGTGCGTTTCTGACAAGCTCCCAGAGGAGGCTGACGCAGATCCATGTTGATTTCTGAATCCTACTCCGAGTAGCAAGGGGGATACAGAAAGTGGGTGTTGCAAGATGCTGTCCAGCCCAAAGGGTCTCTGGCCTGATAAGTTCAAGAAAAAAATAGGTTGCATTTTTACCTTCCTCTTCAAAACCCTGCAGATGAATAAATTAAAGACTCTGAGAAGATCTTCCTGAGGAAGTCTGATACAAAACTAACAGACCATAGAACCATATTTTGGTATGCCATGCTATCTCTTAAGAACCTAGGGAACTTGATTTTTGTGAAAGGAAATAAACGTCTGTTGTGTGGTCACCATTCAAATATTTGTCTAGGCACTTAAGCAGATTGAAGGGGGGTTTAGAAAATGTTTGACCTTCTTTGTAGTGACCCCGGTAACCCTTCTCAGGTGAGTGTCACTGGTTCTCCAAATGAGCAAGGCTATAAGTCAGGCTCACGATATCCATGGTAGAACGGTAAATTTTCCACCTAGAGTTCTGGTATTTGAAGTGTATGGTACTCCCTTCAACCAGCTCAAAAAGTTGTTAGAGGTTTAGCTGCCACCGTGCTCTTGTCAAAAGATGAGCTGAGAAAGTGATACTCAAGAAAGCTAGATGAGGGGAATTTAAATCCCTTCAAGCATCTTAAACTGTTTGCAAACTTCCACGTGTTTATGTATCAATCCTCTAATAAGTTCCCAGGAAGATTCCTGAGCCTTTGTTCCAGAAATGATCATCTTTTGGGTCTTAGGTATATTCTAAAAATCTTCATTTTAGTAAGCATTCCCAGAATTTTCTGATGCAGGTTCTTTGAGGACCACATTTGTAGATTAAGTCCTGTTTCCTTAGAGGCAGAGTACAAGGAACTATCCCAAAACAAGCTTCCTTGTTTTTGCTCTCTGAACATGCACCTTTGTGAGTCATGTTTTCATGCTCTGCCCTGGATTCTTGTGGAGGATATGTGTAACTGCATGGGAAAACATTAGCATTTTCTCTAAAACTGTTATTAAAGATATTGTCATTATATCAGAAAATCAGAAAATTCTGCAAAAAGACTCTACTGACAGAGAATTACAGCGTTGCTCCTGCAGTTTGGGGTGTAAGCTCAGCAGAAGAACACACTTCCGGATGTGTTTTATTGTAAAAGCAAAGGAAAAGTTTGCTCCTATGACATGACATGTATTTGCATTAACATAAACATATAAACATGTTAATTTTACCCCAAATTGTTAAGTTGGTGTTCTAAGTCATCTGTGCCTTTATGTTTACCCTTGACATATCACCATACTCCTGGGACATTCCACAGCTTGAGAATTGTAGCAGTATATCTTGATTAGGGTCCCAGAAACAAAGAATAAATGAATAAATGGGTGAAGATTGTCAAAAGGTGCAATTGCCAGTTATGAGATCAATCAGTCCTGGGAATGTAGTATACTGCATGGTGACTATAGTTAACAATGCTGTATTGTATATTCCAAGGTTGCTAAGAAAGTAGCTCTTAGAAGTCTCATCAAGAAAGAAATGTGTAACTGTGTAGTGACAGATTTAACTAAACTAATTGTGGCAATCACCCTGTAATATACACATATATCAAATCATTGTGTTGTACAACAAAAACTAATACAATGTTATATGTCAATTATATCTCAATAAAAAAGGAATAGTGCATCTCCTTTATAATTTGTTCCCAGTAGTAAAGGTTGTCTTACATTCATATTCTGTGATGAAAATTCATTATTTCCTTTTCAAAATTTAAGCTTGGTCGGTAGGATGTTCAGGGTAGAATTACTTAACAACGGTGATTTTTATTAGTTTTGTTGCTGAGTATATTTGTTGAAAATTTCCAACTTTTCTGTATACATTTAATTTCAGTAGTTCTGAATTCTGTTAATTCTCTTATTTTGCGAGTGATTTTAAATCTAAGGCACTTTAGATTTTTAAGCTGATAAAGAATAAATTATTAAGGAATTTTTACTGTTGACTTAAATTCTCTCAACCATCGAAGTCTTCTTACCATTGATTTTTCAATCAGAAATACTCTTCAAGGGAGGGAGTGGAGGAGGTGCAATTACACAGGAGTGACACCAGGGAATGTTTTTGGAATGATGGAGTTGTTATATATCCTGTTTGTGGTGGTGGTCACACAAATCTACATGTATGTTAAAACTCAGAATTTTACCCACTCCCAAAAGTCAATTTTATTGTGTTAATTAAAAAATAAAATCAAGAGTAAGGATAACCACAAAAAAAGAAATACTCTTCAATTTTATTGTGGTTGATTCAGGTTCTTCCTGAGGGCTTGGAAACAAAAACTCAGAATGGTTCTGTTATCAGAGTGACTAAAAGGCAAATGGAAGACAGAGATCAGGAGGTCATGAGAGAACAAAGATCATTCTGTTTGAAGACTTCTGGGTGGTTCTGCACCTTTTTATGGAGCTTCAGAAGCCATATTACAGCATTCTTCCAACCTCATTTAGTGGTATTACTATAAAGCATTTTTGCATCTCTTCTATCACTCAAACCTCCCCATAACAGTACCAGCCTTGCATCATCTTTATCTTAAAGACTGAAGACTGATGCCCAGAAGCCACTGAAGGACCTACCCAATGACAATCAAACAAGAAGCAGAACTGACATTGGAATTTGATCTTCAGATACCAAACCCACAATTGTTCCTCATGGACCTCAGCTGCCAACATTTGCTCACTTGATGCCATATAGTAGGTGCGAATAGTCTCATTTGTCACAGCCTCTTGGCTCTGCCATCTGTCCAGGTGGAAAAGTACTGGGCTGGATAATAACTAAGTAAAAGGTATGTGCAAGAAAATAAAGGAAAAACATATTAGTTTTAACAAATCAATGTTCTACAGTTTGATAAAGTGTCGATTGAATGCTTCTCTTTGGACCTAAGATATTTGGGTTGGTTTTAAAATGAGATACAGAGATGACTTTAGCACAAAGGAATTTTTTAAAAATTCCAACTCATTGACTAAATAAAGCATATTATTTTAATAGAAATGAAGTCCACATGAGTATTGCACACAGATAAGTTTCTCATCAGCAAACCACATTCTCCCCGTGCCTAAGTGACGTCCTGGCCTGGGAATTAAATGACACCCACAGAATATCATGGCAACCAGTTAACATTGGAAAACAAAATGGAGCAAAACAAATAACAACAACAAACAGTAAATTAACCTGTTGATTCTTCCATGTTATATCAAACCTCCACTCTGATTTTTAATCCCTTAATTGCCCCCTTCCTTTAGTAGACACCCAGCGGTGGATCATATGGGTGCTGAATTGACCCTTTCAGGTTACAGTTATTAAGTTTCATGTCGAAGCTATTTAAGTGAAGTCTCTCCCTCTCTCTTTCTTACACACACACACTCAAGTTCAAACAAATACTGAAGGAACATGGTGAGTACTTAATAAATAATTCTTGAAAATAGGTGGATGGAGTTGCCCTGTACCTCAGTGGTTCTCACCATAGCCACCCAATGGGCTCCACATTGACCATTGGTCACTGGATGGCCAGTAGGAGAAGGTTGTTATACAAATAACAAAAACCCCAGGGCAGAGCTGTCGTGGGGACATTAGAGATGGACCACAAGCTTCTGGAGACCAGGAACATTTCTTACATTTGCTCCTTATCCTCCACTCTATATAGCACAGTGCAGAGCACCTAGAAGATACCCAATAAAGATTTCCTGGTTGGTGGAGTGAAAAAAACAACATCTGCTTCTCTCATTGGGAGAGAAGTTGTGTGGGAAATATTTATGGACTGAATAGAAGCCAGGGGAAGAGAATGAATATTCTCCCTCTTACCTTTCCCTTCAACTTTTTTATTTAGCATATATTATTAATTATGACAATCAATATTTGTAATAGAATATTACATAATTTATACTACTGTTTTGATTTACCACTATTTTTATATTTATTTTGTATATAATCATAGCACACATTGCAAGTATTATCCAACATATCCATAAGACACTATATGTCCATAAGCTGTACATATTCAATATTTAACTTGTAATATGAGAAATTTTATTAAATGTGACATCCAGTGCAATGACCGTAAAGCATACAACACAGAGTTGATTCTCCTTCAGTGGCAACTTCCTCTCTCTCCCTAGAGGAAGTGAAAACTTTGACCTAATGAAAGTGGTGAAACAAACTCTGCTCACATTGATTTGCCAACAAGAAGACCCACAGTCTAAATACAGAAACTGGACACAGGAAGTTCAGTATTTGTTTTGCATTATAAGGATATTGGAGCCATGGAGGGTTTTTTAAAAAATTTGTTTTGATTATTAGAGATTCAAACAATGTTTACATACAAGACACCAGTCTGTATGATACTATATACTGGCAGAGAGCCAGCCTGTACACATACTGCCCCTATTGTGTGCAGCAGACAACGACCATTGGGCTTTGGCTTTTATAAATTAAATTAACAAACATTTAATGGAAACCAGTTTTAACAGATGGCTTGGCCAGATTTAGGAGAAAGTTTTTTGTTTTTGTTTTTTTCAGTTCCTTCCCACTGACAGCTGTTGATAGAACCAGACTGTTACTAACTCTTCATCTTGTCTACCAATTTATATTGACACAAATTTTTTACATTTATTTTATGTTTTAATTTTAATTTCTTACTTTACTTTTTTAAAAAACAATTTTGGATTCTCCCAGCTATTTAGTTACTTCTTCCCTTCAAACACTGGGCTCTGATATGAGGTCACAGGCATTGTGGCTGGAGTCCCTAGAGAGAGGGTGCCCGGAATAGAGTCCACTGGGGATGGTCCCCTTGCCAGGGGAGCACCAAAAAGTACTGAGAAGAAATTATTCCATATCCTCTTACCACATCCACTCTGTGGGGCAGCATTTTCCACTCTTGTTTGTGGAATCCTGAGTTCGTTCTCTTTGTTTTCACTTTTCTAGTCCATTAAAGGTACATTAAAAGCCCTAGAACCTTAGCGAATTCATTATGCATTTATGAAGTTCAATTCCTACTCACTCAAACCCTATCATGGAATTAACTGCCATCTATGCATATGAAATCCTATTGTACTTTCTTATTTCATTTTATGGAAAAGTTTGTTTTTTGAAGATGCTAATTAATTTGCCAATATGACAATACTTTTCATTATAAAATTTTATTTTGAATACTTACAGTAATTTTCCTCTGAAAAAAATTTTTAGGAATGAATTATTACTAATATTATATATAGGCATGTATATCACACATTGTTAGTTATGATTTGTATGTATCTTAAATCTCCTAGTAAATATAAGGTTGCCAGATATAATAGAGTGTACTCAGTTAAATGTGAATTTCTGATAAATCATGAATATTTTTTAGTGTAAGTATATTCCAAAACATGCACAAGACACTAAAATATTAGTCATTTTTAATGAAATTCTAATTTAACCTGGCATCTTGTATTTTTAGTTGCTAAATCTGCCAACTCTAAGTACATTGTAAGTGTCTCCAGTCATCATAGTTTATGCTTCCCTTTTTCTAATACTTGCTTGGCCTGCATTGTGCTCTCTAATCGCATAAAATCTTAACTGCTAAAATATCAGACAGAGAATAGTTTTCCATGTTTGGTTCAAAGCTGTTCACACATATTTTATAGATAAGGTATTTCTTAGGCACTATTTTAGGGAGTACGGGTTATAACTGATAATACTAAAATTGATTATGACATCTTTATCAGTCATGTAATTGCTCTTTAGTAAAATAAAGGCAACGGGTACCATAAAAAGAGGAGCAAACCATAAGTCTAGAGACCTGAGTTCTAGTTTCATCTCCAACACATTCTCTGGGTCTCTATATTATCATCTGTGACTGTGAGCACATCTATGGTGTCATAGAGTCACTGCATTCGTGACTCAATTCCTTTCTCCTCTTCGTAACCACACCTTTTGACATAGGAGGTGGTGGAGACTATTTCTGTGCCTCTTGATTCTGACTGTGGCCACATGACTAATTTGGGCCAATTAAATGTTAGCAGATGGGATACATGCAGAAGCTTGAAAACCAACTGTATATGTGTGTTTCTGCTTCCACTAGTGCACAGCTGCCTTCGCCATGAGAACATGCCCTGGCTAGCCTGTTGGAGGGACGGGAGAGTGAGGTAGAGAAGAACATTTAGCCTCTATGCATTCCTGACTCTCACCCAGGACAGGAAATAATCAGACTGAAAGATTTTACTTTTCTTCAAGAATCATTACTCATCATTTGTATGTAGATATCAGCAAGGTTTCAGGAAAACATATTCATACATGCATATTGGAGTCTTAAGCAAAATCTGATCTGGCCCTGAGCTTATAAAGGACCTACGGACAAACTTTATTTTTTATACTGCATCACCCTAAGTTTAAAGAAAATAAAACAAGAAAGGATTATAGGATAAAAAGCAAATAAAAATGAAGTGTGAGTACCAAAGGCTGGTTGGTCCACGTGGTAAGTTTGCTGGGCAACTTAAGCTGAATGTGTGAAGGTAAAGTTTGGGTGCTCATTTGTGTGGGCGTAGCTGTGGCAAAGGCTGGAAATGGATACTGCATGGAACTGACTTCATCCAGCTGCTTGCATGAGTTTCTCTGACCATCTGACTTGTTCTTTACGGCTGTTGCTGAACAGAGTAGGGAGATATGAGTGCTTTTCTGTTAGTGCCCTACTCAGCAGAATGTTGAATTGTCTCATCTCCATGTGTGTTTTTTTTTTTTTTTAACATCTTTATTGGAGTATAATTGCTTTACAATGGTGTGTTAGTTTCTGCTTTGTAACAAAGTGAATCAGTTATACATATACATACCTTCCCACATCTCCTCCCTCCTGCGTCTCCCCCCCCCCACCCTCCCCATCCCACCCCTCCAGGCGGTCACAAAGCACCGAGCTGATCTCCCTGTGCTATGCGGCTGCTTCCCACTAGCTATCTATTTTACATTTGGTAGTGTATATATGTCCCTGCCACTCTCTCACCCTGGCACATCTTACCCCTCCCCCTCCCCATATCTTCAAGTCAATTCTCTAGTAGGTCTGTGTCTTTATTCCCGTCTTGCCATTAGGTTCTTCATGACCTTTTTTTTTTTTCTTTTCCTTAGATTCCATATATATGTGTTAGCATACTGTATTTGTTTTTCTCTTTCTGACTTACTTCACTCTGTATGACAGACTCTAAGTCCATCCACCTCACTACAAATACCTCCATTTCATTTCTTTTTATGGCTGAGTAATATTCCATTGTATATATGTGCCACATCTTCTTTATCCATTCATCCGATGATGGACACTTAGGTTGCTTCCATGTCCTAGCTATTGTAAATAGAGCTGCAATGAACATTTTGGTACATGACTCTTTTTGAATTATGGTTTTCTCAGGGTATATGCCCAGTAGTGGGATTGCTGGGTCATATGGTAGCTCCATTTTTAGTTTTTTAAGGAACCTCCATACTGTTCTCCATAGTGGCTGTATCAATTTACATTCCCAACAACAGTGCAAGAGTGTTCCCTTTTCTCCACACCCTCTCCAGCATTTATTGTTTCTAGATTTTTTGATGATGGCCATTCTGACCTGTGTGAGATGATATCTCATTGTAGTTTTGATCTGCATTTCTCTAATGATTAATGATGTTGAGCATTCTTTCATGTGTCTGTTGGCAATCTTTGGAGGAATGTCTATTTAGGTCTTCTGCCCATTTTTGGATTGGGTTGTTTGTTTTCTTGTTATTGAGCTGCATGAGCTGCTTGTAAATCTTGGAGGTTAATTCTTTGTCAGTTGCTTCATTTGCAAATATTTTCTCCCATTCTGAGGGTTGTCTTTTGGTCTTGTTTATGGTTTCCTTTGCTGTGCAAAAGCTTTGAAGTTTCATTAGGTCCCATTTGTTTATTTGTGTTTTCATTTCCATTTCTCTAGGAGCTGGGTCAAAAAGGATCTTGCTGTGATTTATGTCATAGAGTGTTCTGCCTAAGTTTTCCTCCAAGAGTTTGATAGTGTCTGGCCTTACACTTAGGTCTTTAATCCATTTTGAGTTTATTTTTGTGTATGGTGTCAGGGAGTGTTCTAATTTCATACTTTTACATGTACCTGTCCAGTTTTCCCATCACCACTTATTGAAGAGGCTGTCTTTTCTCCACTGTATATGCTTGCCTCCTTTATCAAAGATAAGGTGACCATATGTGCGTGGGTTTATCTCTGGGCTTTCTATCCTGTTCCATTGATCTATGTTTCTGTTTTTGTGCCAGTACCAAACTGTCTTGATTACTGTAGCTGTGTAATGTAGTCTGAAGTCAGGGAGCCTGATTCCTCCAGCTCCATTTTTCGTTCTCAAGATTGCTTTGGCTATTCGGGGTCTTTTGTGTTTCCATACAAATTGTGAAATTTTTTGTTCTAGTTCTGTGAAAAATACCAGTGGTAGTTTGATAGGGATTGCATTGAATCTGTAGATTGCTTTGGGTAGTAGAGTCATTTTCACAATGTTGATTCTTCCAATCCAAGAACATGGTATATCTCTCCATCTATTTGTATCATCTTTAATTTCTTTCATCAGTGTCTTATAATTTTCTGCATACAGGTCTTTTGTCTCCTTAGGTAGGTTTATTCCTAGATATTTTATTATTTTTGTTGCAAAGGTAAACGGGAGTGTTTTCTTAATTTCACTTTCAGATTTTTCATCATTAGGGTATAGGAATGCAAGAGATTTCTGTGCATTAATTTTGTATCCTGCTACTTTACCAAATTCATTGATTAGCTCTAGTAGTTTTCTGGTAGCATCTTTAGGATTCTCTATGTATAGTATCATGTCATCTGCAAACAGTGACAGCTTTACTTCTTCTTTTCCGATTTGGATTCCTTTTATTTCTTTTTCTTCTCTGATTGCTGTGGCTAACACTTCCAAAACTATGTTGAATAATAGTGGTGAGAGTGGGTAACCTTGTCTTGTTCCTGATCTTAGTGGAAATGGTTTCAGTTTTTCACCATTGAGGACAATGTTGGCTGTGGGTTTGTCATATATGGCCTTTATTATGTTGAGGAAAGTTCCCTCTATGCCTACTTTCTGCAGGGCTTTTATCATAAATGGGTGTTGAATTTTGTCAAAAGCTTTCTCTGCATCTATTGAGATGATCATGTGGTTTTTCTCCTTCAATTTGTTAATATGATGTATCACGTTGATTGATTTGCGTATATTGAAGAATCCTTGCATTCCTGGAATAAACCCCACTTGATCATGGTGTATGATCCTTTTAATGTGCTGTTGGATTCTGTTTGCTAGTATTTTGTTGAGGATTTTTGCATCTATGTTCATCAGTGATATTGGTCTGTAGTTTTCTTTCTTTGTGACATCTTTGTCTGGTTTTGGTATCAGGGTGATGGTGGCCTCGTAGAATGAGTTGGGGAGTGTTCCTCCTTCTGGAATATTTTGGAAGAGTTTGAGAAGGATAGGTGTTAGCTCTTCTCTAAATGTTTGATAGAATTCGCCTGTGAAGCCATCTGGTCTTGGGCTTTTGTTTGTTGGAAGATTTTTAATCACAGTTTCAATGTCAGTGCTTGTGATTGGTCTGTTCATATTTTCTATTTCTTCCTGGTTCAGTCTCAGCAGATTGTGCATTTCTAAGAATCTGTCCATTTCTTCCAGGTTGTCCATTTTTTTGGCATATAATTGCTTGTAGTAATCTCTCATGATCATTTGTATTTCTGCAGTGCCAGTGGTTACTTCTCCTTTTTCATTTCTAATTCTATTGATTTGAGTCTTCTCCCTTTTTCTCTTGATGAGTCTGTCTAATGGTTTATCAATTTTGTTTATCTTCTCAAAGAACCAGCTTTTAGTTTTATTGATCTTTGCTATTGTCTCCTTCATTTCTTTTTCATTTATTTCTGATCTGTTCTTTATGATTTCTTTCCTTCTGCTAGCTTTGGGGTTTTTTGTTCTTCTTTCTCTAAATGCTTCAGGTGCAAGGTTAGGTTGTTTATTCGAGATGTTTCCTGTTTCTTGATGTAGGCTTGTATTGCTATAAACTTCCCTCTTAGAACTGCTTTTGCTGCATCCCATAGGTTTTGGGTCGTCGTGTCTCCATTGTCATTTGTTTCTAGGTATTTTTTGATTTCCCCTTTGATTTCTTCAGTGATCACTTCGTTATTAAGTACTGTATTGTGTAGCCTCCATGTGTTTGTATTTTTTACAGATCTTTTCCTGTAATTAATATCTAGTCTCATAGCACTGTGGTCAGAAAAGATACTTGATATGATTTCAATTTTCTTAAACTTACCAAGGCTTGATTTGTGACCCAAGATATGATCTATCCTGGAGAATGTTCCATGAGCACTTGAGAAAAATGTGTATTCTGTTGTTTTTGGGTGGAATGTCCTATAAATATCAATTAAGTCTATCTTGTTTAATGTATCATTTAAAGCTTGTGTTTCCTTATTTATTTTCATTTTGGATGATCTGTCCATTGGTGAAAGTGGGGTGTTAAAGTCCCCTACTATGATTGTGTTACTGTCGATTTCCCCTTTTATGGCTTTTAGTATTTGCCTTATGTATTGAGGTGCTCCTATGTTGGGTGCATAAATATTTACAATTGTTATACCTTCCTCTTGGATCGATCCCTTGATCATTATATAGTGTCCTTCTTTGTCTCTTGTAATAGTCTTTATTTTAAAGTCTATTTTGTCTGATATGAGAATTGCTACTCCAGCTTTCTTTTGATTTCCATTTGCATGGAATATCTTTTTCCATCCCCTCACTTTCAGTCTATATGTGTCTCTAGGTCTGAAGTGGGTCTCTTGTAGACAGCATATATATGGGTCTTGTTTTTGTATCCATTCAGCCAGTCTGTGTCTTTTGGTGGGAGCGTTTAATCCATTTACATTTAAGGTAATTATCGATATGTGTGTTCCTATTCCCATGTTCTTAAATGTTTTGGGTTTGTTATCGTAGGTGTTTTCCTTCTCTTGTGTTTCTTGCCTAGAAAAGTTCCTTTAGCATTTGTTGTAAAGCTGGTTTGGTGGTGCTGAACTCTCTCAGCTTTTGCTTGTCTGTAAAGGTTTTAATTTCTCCATCGAATCTGAATGAGATCCTTGCTGGGTAGAGTAATCTTGGTTGTAGGTTTTTCTCCTTCATCACTTTAAGTATATCCTGCCACTGCCTTCTGGCTTGCAGAGTTTCTGCTGAAAGATCAGCTGTTAACCTTATGGGGATTCCCTTGTGTGTTATTTGTTGTTTTTCCCTTGCTGCTTTTAATATGTTTTCTTTATATTTAATTTTTGATAGTTTGATGAATATGTGTCTTGGTGTGTTTCTCCTTGGATTTATCCTGTATGGGACTCTCTGTGCTTCCAGGACTTGATTAACTATTTCCTTTCCCATATTAGGGAAGTTTTCAACTATAATCTCTTCAAATATTTTCTCAGTCCCTTTCTTTTCCTCTTCTTCTTCTGGGACCCCTATAATTCAAATGTTGGTGCGTTTAATGTTGTCCCATAGATCTCTGAGACTGTCCTCAGTTCTCTTCATTCTTTTTTCTTTATTCTGCTCTGCAGTAGTTATTTCCACTATTTTATCTTCCAGGTCACTTATCCATTCTTCTGCCTCAGTTATTCTGCTATTGATCCCGTCTAGAGTATTTTTAATTTCATTTATTGTGTTTTTCATTGTTGCTTGGTTCCCCTTTAGTTCTTCTAGGTCCTTGTTAAATGTTTCTTGCATTTTGTCTATTCTATTTCCAAGATTTTGGATCATCCTTACTATCATTATTCTGAATTCTTTTTCAGGTAGACTGCCTATTTCCTCTTCATTTGTTAGGTCTGTTTTGTTTTGACCCTGTTCCTTCATCTGCTGTGTGTTTTTCTGTCTTCTCATTTTGCTTATCTTACTGTGTTTGGGGTCTCCTTTTCACAGGCTGCAGGTTCGTAGTTCCTGTTGTTTTTGGTATCTGTCCCCAGTGGCTACGGTTGGTTCAGTGTGTTGTGTAGGCTTCCTGGTGGAGGGGACTAGTGCCTGTGTTCTGGTGGATGAGGCTGGATCTTGTCTTTCTGGTGGGCACGTCCACGTCTGGTGGTGTGTTTTGGGGTGTCTGTGGCCTTATTATGATTTTAGGCAGCCTTGCTAATGGATGGGGCTGTGTTCCTGTCTTGCTAGTTGTTTGGCATAGGGCGTCCAGCACTGTAGCTTGCTGGTCGTTGAGTGAAGCTGGGTCTTGATGTTGAGATGGAGATCTCTGAGAGATTTTTGCTGTTTGGTATTATGTGGAGCTGGGAGGTCTCTTGTGGACCAGTGTCCTGAAGTTGGCTCTCGCACCTCAGAGGCACAGCCCTGATGCCTGGCTGGAGCACCAAGAGCCTTTCATCCACATGGCTCAGAATAAAAGGGAGAAAAAATAGAAAGAAAGAAAGAAAGAGGGTAAAATAAAATAAAATAAAGCTATTATAATAAAAAATAAGAAAAAAAATTTTTAAGAAAAAATTTATAAGAAAAATTTTTAAAAATGTTTTTAAAAATAAACTTATTAATTTTTTATAATAAAAAATAAGAAAAAAATTATTAAGAAAAAGTTTATTGAGAAAAATTTTTTTAATTTTTTAAATTAAAAAATATGAAATAAGGAAAAAATTATTAAGAAAACATTTATTAAAAAAAAAATTTTTTTAAGTAAAAAACAAACAAACAAAAAAAAAACGACAGACCGAACCCTAGGACAAATGGTGAAAGCAAAGCTATACAGACAAAATGTCACCCAGAAGCATACACATATACACTCACAAAAAAAGGAAAAGGGGAAAAAATATATCCTGCTCCCAAAGTCCACCTCCTGAATTTGGGATGATTTGTTGTCTATTCAGTTATTCAACAGATGCAGATACATCAAGTTGTTTGTGGAGCTTTAATCCGCTGCTTCTGAGGCTGCTGGGAGAAATTTCTCTTTCTCTTCTTTGTTCGTACAGCTCCCGGGGTTCAGCTTTGGATTTGGACCCGCCTCTGTGTATAGGTCGCTTGAGGGCATCTGTTCTTCGCTCACACAGGACGGGGTTAAAGGAGCAGCTGCTTCGGGGGCTCTGGCTCACTCGGGCGGGGGGGAGGGAAGGATATGGATGCGGGGCGAGCCTGCGGCGGCAGAGGCCGGCATGACATTGCAGCAGCCTGAGGCGCGCCGTGCATTCTCCCAGGGAAGTTGTCCCCGGATCACGGGAGCCTGGTCATGGCAGGCTGCACAGGCTCCCGGGAGGGGCGGTGTGGAGAGTGACCTGTGCTCGCACACATGCTTCTTGGTGGCGGCAGCAGCAGCCTTAGCGTCTCATGCCCGTCTCTGGGGTCCGCGATGATATCCGCGGCTCGCGCCTGTCTCTGGAGCTCGTTTAGGCGGCGCTCTGAATCCCCTCTCCTTGCGTGCCGTGAAACAAAGAGGCAAGAAAAAGTCTCTTGCCTCTTCGGCAGCTGCAGACTTTTTCCCGGACTTCCCCCCTGCCGCCCCGTGCCCCGGCTAGCTGTGGTGCGCTAACCCCTTCAGGCTGTGTTCACGCCGCCAACCCCAGTCCTCTCCCTGCGATCTGACCGAAGCCCGAGCTTCAGCTCCCAGCCCCCGCCCGCCCCAGCGGCTGAGCAGACAAGCCTCTCGGGCTGGTGAGTGCTGCTCGGCACCGATCCTCTGTGCGGGAATCTCTCCGCTTTGCCCTCCGCACCCCTGTTGCTGCGCTCTCCTACGTGGCTCCGAAGTTTCCCCCCTCTGCCACCCACAGTCTCCACCCGCAAAGGGGCTTCCTAGTGTGTGGAAACCTTTCCTCCCTCACAGCTCCCTCCCACTTGTGCAGGTCCCGTCCCTATTCTTTTGTCTCTGTTATTTCTTTTTTCTTTTGCCCTACCCAAGTACGTAGGGAGTTTCTTGCCTTTTGGGAGGTCTGACGTCTTCTGCCAGCATTCAGTGGGTGTTCTGTAGGAGCAGTTCCACGTGTAGATGTATTTCTAATGTATCTGTGGGAAGGAAGGTGATCTCCACGTCTTACTCTTCCACCATCTTGCCCAGACCCCCTCCATGCGTTATTAAACTGAACTTTTTTTCAAACTTTTTACATTTGTTTTCCATTTTTAATGGATTAAGAAGGAAGGATCATCCAGATCAGACAAGGCCAGAGGTCTGATGGCTCCTTTTTTTTCCGCTGTGTCAAATAACAAAAATGTTACAATTTAGTAATGAGTTTGATGTCCTTTACTTAAGAGAAAACAATACATGGATTGGGGGAGTACAGAGCTTCACAAACAGTGGGGAACATTTCCCAAGGGATTTTGGGCAAGAGCATTAGAAGCAGCAACTCAAAAACAAGGCACGGTTGTCTAGGAAGCCGGGGACTTCCTGGTAAGGAGGGCAGGTCCTGTTTTCTAGGGTAAGGTGAGCCAGCTAAAGCTGAGCTGGAGGGTATATGTTAGCTTTCCTAGACAGTGAGGCATTTCCCATAAGTTTGGGCTGACTTAGGTTGAGATTTGTGATGTGGGCCAGGCCATTGGGACAACCTCTCTTTTGAAGGTCCCAATACATACAAATTTCCTTTATCAGTCAGTAGGTTTCTGTTTCAAAGGGCTGTGAGGGAGGGGAAGGAGAGGAAGGATTTAGGGTGACTTATTCCAGAACTAAGCCTTTATCATGTCTCCATATACTCCTTTCCTAGTAAGTAGACTGCATCCTTAAGGAGGGTTACCTGTGTTTAACCTGGGCTTAAATAAAACATGGAAAGTACCACGGATCAAAATTCTCACCAGACTGTGACAGGGGTATCACAGGGTCTACTTAGAAACTTGTACAAATACCACAATTAGTCCTCCTCTTCCTAGTAATTTCACATTGCTAAGCAACCCTAGTCTAACACCAGTAGAACCCAGAATAATGAAAGTAGATGAAAGCAGTGGGCATTTTCTTCAGTTTCTAACTTGGGAGGGAATTCCTAGATATAATAGGTATGTGGGGGGAAAATCTTGCTGACAGAACAACAATTCATTCACTTCCCTAACTAGACTAGTCATGTACTGTACTTCAGGGCAAACAATAAGGTTATTGTTTGGATGGGAAAACAAGCAATTCGTTGGAAGGTGAAAAGGTGAAAATGTTCTATAAGCTGGTTCTGTTTGGGAAGGCTGCACGTCATTTTCCAGGTAGTCTTAAAAGATGCATGTAACTGACAAATGTTTGCAGATTTGCCTGCCCACTCCTGAAAGCAAGGATTTCTTGTAGTTTTCTTACTGCTTTTGGGGGTGAGGGGTTTCTTTTTGTTTTGATGTATTTAGATCCAATCTCCCAACACACTCCTTAAGTAAGGGCAGTAGGGTCCAAGATAACACTGTCTGTTCTGTTTCTCTCTAGCATACAAGCATTGGAGGTTTGTGGCTGGGAATCCTTCAAAAGTGACAACACATCAGTGAGTTAATAAGACCCCAGACTGTGACGAACGAAGCTGCTGGTGAGTTCAGTTTATGCTCCAGTTAGGGGACTTTGCCAGGGCAGCCTCATGGTTTGGGTTCCCTCTTTTCCTTATTTTGCATTAATTTCTTAGCTAATGGTTGTCCAGTTAGGATGGGTTGGGGAGGAAAGGGAAAAAAGCCTGAAGACTTGGGGGAAAAGAACAGAAATTTGGAAGGCCCTGTACCACATCTAGTACTGCATTTCTGAATTCTATAGAATCAGAGACCTTTGTTGTTGTGAATCGTATTTAGATATTTACAGGCGGGGTTTGGGGTTAGATACTTACAAACTGGGTTGGGGTTACCTACTGATCCTCAAAAAAGTATTATACATACAATATTTAGAATTTATTTTAATCATTTTCATTTCTTAATGAAAACACACCCTTAACTTGGCCTGATGTTTTTCTGTAAGTTTCTGTACCTAGGGACCTGTTTTTGTTTGATCGACTTTTATTAAAATAAACAAATAAATATAGCCCAATTTGTATTTTCTTTGTAAGCACAAAATGGCAGGCATCCAGGCCCCCCAAGGGAAATCTTTGAATATACATATACACACACACATACTGAATAAGCTCTCCCCAACCTGCTCTTCTGAATTTCCATCCTTCCATCCCTGTGAAGTAGCTAAGTCTCTAAGAAAGATTTAGGCAAATTTTCAAGTAGTAGGTGTTGGGAATCTGGCCCCTTATATTCTGTCTACAGAAACTTCTGTGGGCGCCATGGTCAGACTGGATGCTTCTTCCTACATTTGTTTATGGGTTCCTCCCAAGTATTTGGATCTCTCTGGTTTCCATTTGAATGTCTGCGGCTGAGAGCAACCATGTGAGCAAAAATAGTCCAGGGGCAAAACAACCTCAGACAGACTGCAGTGAACAGGGAACTGCAGCCTGAGATATCTGCATTGTCATCATTCGGTGCTAAAAGGAGGTCAGTGGATGTTTCTGGATTTGAGGCATAGGCAGGATATGGAATCTTGGAAGATTTTTCTTCTATTGATATCCATGTGATTTGGGGGTTTTTGCTAATAGTTCTTGCTGCTAACTTTGAGTGCCAGAGCAAATAATAGTGGCCAGGGGAATAAAGCCCTTTGGAGCTCATTTAAAGAAAACTAAAAGGAGATTTTTCCTGCCAACCTGGGCTTCATCTTTCAACCCACAACTGAGAGAGCTGGAGACAGAGACATACACTGGAGTCTGGCGGACAGTTCGTAAAAAAGGAGTTGCCATTAATTTCTGTGTATTGGTTTGACTACTGATCTGATGATTGTCATATTACCTGCTATTACGTTTACTATGTGCTCCTCATGAATCGTCATTTTGTTCCCTCCAACAATACTTCAAAGTAAGTATGATCACTGCCCCCCCAATTTACAGATAGGGAAACTGATGCACAGACAGTGATTTGCTTGTGGATATATGGCTAGAAAGTAGGGAGAAGGAAGATGGAACTGAACTCAGGAAGGCTGGTCCCATGCCTTATAGTTACCCAGTATTTTTATTACCCTGGCCTTTGTTTCTTTATCCTTCTTCATTTTCCCTTTTTCATACAGACTACCTTTGAAAATATCCAGGATCTTGATTAGAGGGTCGTAAAAGATCAATCATGGACCTGACTGATGAGAGTAAAATTTGTGGGATACTGGAGGATTTCGTTGCCCCTGCAAACATTGTCATAATTAACCCAAGTCATCAGGAATTGGTTTTCTCTCAATTTGTACAGCTGTCTTATTATTTCTAAGAAATATTTCCCTTTAATGCTTTTCAATTCATAAAAATAATTCCCAGAATTTAGAACTGAAAAATCTTGTCTAACACTTTTTTGGGGCCATAGTAAGTAAAAATTGGATACCTGTTTGAACTTGGAAGTACCTTCCAGGTTAGACCACAAGATAAGGGTATGTGGGAGGGAGGAATTGTAGCCTAGCACCATGATGATGATTTTAAGCTGTGACATCATGAACCAGGTCCAAATCTTGGCCTTGACACTGATTTTTGCCTGGGCAAGTTAAATAACTTTTACATGCCTCTGTTTCCTCATCTGTAAAATGGGAATAATAACAGAGCCTACTTCATGGGGTTGTTATGATGTTCATAATGGGCATTTTAAGCATTGAAAAGCACATTTTGTATGAGAAAGTGCTTAATAAACATTAGATATTTTTACTCATTCTTAAAGGCTCCCACATAAAGTTACCTGGTGCAAATTGTGTGCACATTCCAAACAAAACATTCTAGAGGTTTCTTTCATCAGTGATATAAGATTGTCTAAATGTCAGGTATTTTACATCACCTTCCTGAAATACAGCAGGTTGGAAATGTAAGTGTCATCTTCAGCAACTCTCTCTCACTCCATACATAAAATTTGTCACTCAAACTTATAGATCATCCCTTCATTATGACTCTGAAATTGCCCACTTTCTGTTCCCCAAATTAGAACTACTTGGCACCCTGTGCATACAAGTTCCCCCCACTTCCCCGGGGCCCACCCCTCACTCACAGCCCCCTGGGCAGCTCTTCCATAGCAGGATCCTTTCCCCACCAGTTGCCTTTTGGAGTCGCTCCAGATATCCTAACTCCTGCCATAACCTGGTCTTGCCTGCCCACTTTCGTGGCCCTTTCATTTCTGAGCAAGTATTTATATTCTACCTACACTTGGGAGACTTGAATCTTTAAATCATCCTCCTCTTACCCCTGACCAGGATACTAACTTCAGATTTCCTTTGCTCCTCACTCAAAGCTCAGGGCCAGTCCCAACTCTTTGGGATCCAGCCTTGTCAAGCTGGGTATATGCAATATTTTCAGTGATTTTCACACTGGGGATCTCATTAAAACAAGAGATTCTAGGTTAGTGGGTCTGGGATGGAGCCTGAACCTCTGTATTTCTAACAAACTCCCTGGTGATAGAGGCGCTGCTGTGAGTAGCAAGGCTGTAGATTTCCTAAAGAACCTCTTAACTTTTCCCTCTGCTTTTCATCCTGGCTTCTCCAATTGTCCCTACTGCCAGAGCTGTTCCCTCAAACAGTCCTGCTTATTTACCTTTAATGGCTCCCCTCAGTTTATAGAAAAAAAATCCAAACACGTTTGCAGAGCATTCAAGTTACTCAACTTGAAATGCTATTAACTAGTCAAAGACCAGTTAAGTAATAACTCCTCCTCCCCAAATCTTCACCTATGATCAGCCTTAATCGCCTGTTTGCACCTCTGATAAGCCCTTTCGTTACTTTTCATTCATGGATAGTAGGAATTTGTTCTTGCCTCCACTCTAAAGAGCTCTTTGAGAGTCCAGCTTTGCATTCCCGATCCAAGCTCAGAGCTGGAGAGATGGCTAGTGCTAAGCTCCCAGTCAAGTGAATTGGGTTAGACTCTGAGTTACCAGGGCGTGGTCACAGTGCTGGAGGCAGCAGAATGACTGTGATGGATGCTTTTGTTGTAAATGACTTAAAATAAAAAAAAAATTTTTGGGTGGGGGGCAGTTGTAAATTCCAAACTGAGAGGAAGAAAGAACTAAGCTTCAACACTGAGAATTTTAAAACACCAATTGAAGATTGCTATCGGCTTTCCTCTTTTGCAGACAGCTACTGCTTTTAAAAAGTGTTGTTTCTATGACTCCATGAGTCTGAGAGAAGTAGACCATGAATGTCTGGGTGTTCATGTTTAAATGTTGATAGCAGCTTACTGATTTTTTCTTCATGGTTCTGTGATGATGCTTACCCATGATTTTGAATTCCTTTCATTTTCTCTCTTTGATACAGTCGTTAGAACTCAGTGCACAATGATTCACCACTTTACAGGTGTAAATCGGTCCATTTTTTCCCCATTAAAATCTGATTGAATTGCTTATTTAATTATGCTTATAGAAGCTTAACGTTAAAATTTTATTAAAGCATCGCTTATTTGCATAATAGTGTCAGTGGCCAACCTTTAAAGATGGGTTTAGTTACTATAATATTCCTGAATCACAGAGGCATTGGTTCAGACCCATTCTCTGTCATAAATTCATAATGCCAGCAGCCAACACTTCCTTTAAGAACTCAAGATGCAAATTAGTTTTCCATTCCCAACGTTCTTTGGATGTATTCACAGAAAATTGGAGAGAGTCCTGTGATTCAACACTTTAATGGGGGTTCTTGTGGCAGAGTTAGACACAAAGTCCCAAGATTTTGTTTTAATATCTGGTTCAGCCACTAAACAGTCTGTCATTTTAGACTGGCCACTGTATCTCCCTGGACCTCAGTTTCCTCAATTACAATAGGATAGAGCTGGGAAAAAATTCTTTCATTCAGAAGTATGCATTGAGAACCTACCACATGGTGGTAGGCCATGGGATATATTTGCAAACCAGGTGGACGTGGCCCCTGTCTCAAGGAACTCATAAGACACATATGTGTCCAAGGTAGATGAGAGACAGCATGAGATGGGAACTTGTAAGCTGAGGAGATGGGAGTTGCCTAGATTCATGAGCTCTGCGTTCTTTATCACATTGAACTTTCTGACATTGTGTAAACGCAGCACCATTTTTCTCATCCTCTGCTTTAGGGTCTCAGCCTATGCACAAGTGGGACTCTTCTCCTTGTTTCTCCTTTTCCTGCTTATCTTTTGTTACTTACCTCAAGAATTATTTCCCATAACCAGATCTGTCTGGGGCAGAAGCTGTCCCCTGCAAGTCCATGGCCTTTGTCCTTGAATTTTATCTTAGTCTCATGTTACGGTGTCCATTTACTTATCTGCCACTCCAGTAGATATAAAATGTTAGGATAGGGTCATTTTTTAAATCTGCTATACTTAAAACTACTGCATAGCGCATACAATACGTACGGATTAATTAGTTAATGAACGAACTAATGAGGGTCAATAATTAGTTAATTATTGGTAATGTTAGTACTGTATATCTCTTAGGGCCTTGTTAACAGAGTTCAAACTATCCTATAGCAATGTGGTCAGTAACACTCATTTAGTTATATAAGGTAAATTTTTGCCATAGAAGTATCTCTACTTTGTAACAAAAACTCAAATATGTTGCATTTCAGTTTGACAATCCAATTTTATTTCATCCATGCAGCCTTCCCTAATGCCCCACCGGCTCCTCTGACTTTGGACTCCGAGTCCTGGGTGAATCTCTTATTTGACCCTTCCACTTCCTACTTTGATTTTTCTTTCCTTTTAATTTGTGTATGATCTTTACCAATGCTATTGTGACCTCCCCCTGCCACCACCCCAAGGAATATAGTTTAACGGATTTTTAAGAAATTTACAGCGCCCATCCATGAAAAACTAGTTGGTCTATTGGCTGGATGTAGCAAATCAGGGAGGCAATATACCAACCTGTGGTGTGTAATCAATGAACCTTTGGGAAAGAGTGGACACTCAAGCTTGGTGTGGCTGAGATAATCACTGGCCAGTTACTGCGTTATTTGTTAAATATTTACGTATCTGAATGATCATGGAGAGCAGGGGTCCCCAAGCCCTGGGCCACAGACCGGTAGCGGTCTGTGGCCTGTTAGGAACCGGGCCGCACAGCAGGGGGTGAGCGGTGGGCGAGTGAGCGAAGCTTCATCTGTATTTACAGTCATTCCCCATCGCTGGCGTTACCGCCTGAGCTCCGCCTCCTGTCAGATCGGTGGTGGCATTAGAGTCTCATAGGAGCACGAACCCTATGGTGAACTGCACATGTGAGGGATCTAGGTTGCGCGCTCCTTATGAGAATCTAACGCCTGATGATCTGAGGTGGAGCTGAGGCAGTGACGCTAGCGCTGGGGAGCGGCTGCAAATACAGATTATCATTAGCAGAGAGGTTTGACTGCACAGAGACCGTAATCAGTTGCTTGCAGACCCAAATCAAAACCCTATCAGTGAGTGGCAAGTGACAATTAAGCTGCATCTTACGGAGTAGACTGGACGTAAGCAACACACTTCGTGTCTCACTGTCTGCCATCACCCCCAGATGGCACCACCTAGTTGCAGGAAAACAAGCTCAGGGCTCCCACTGATTCTGTGTTATGGTGAGTTGTATAATTATTTTATTGTATGTTACAATGTAATAATAATAGAAGTAAAGCACACAATAAATGTAACGTGCTTGAATCATCCCCAAACCATCCCCCCCCAACCCCAGTCCGTGGAAAAATTGTCTTCCACGAAACTGGTCCCTGTTGCCAAAAAGGTTGGGGACCGCTGATGGAGAGGATGGTGAGAGCTGTGCCATAGAGGAGCAAAGGACCAGCCTCTTCCAACCACGACTGCACCAGAATCACCAGGGATTTTAAAGCCTCCAGATGCCCAGACCCTGTTCCTAGAGAATGAGACTTGGGAGGTCTGGGGTGGAGCCACAGCATCACAGTGCTTAAAACCGTCTAAAGATTGCACTGGAAAGAAGTCAGGGCTGGGGATCTCTACAGTAAACTTCAGAGAATTAGGAGATATTTATCCCGAGGACTTTGTGATTCCCTTAAGAGATGTGCAAATGTTATTGCTTTTGGAAAAATGACCCTAAGGGCCTTGTCTTAGCTGTTGAGACTATTTCTTGATTTTAAGCCTGTTCATGAGCAAAATTAAAGGGTTTTAGTGAGCACAGGAACCATGAGTTAATTAAAATCAACCATTAGGTTGAAGCAGAAATGCCAGCAGTCTACTGACTTGTTGATTGTTGACAGATTGGAGTGGAGGAAGTTGAGCCAGTTCACATCCTACATGTTGTACCATTAGGGGGTAAATGAGTTGAGTTTTAAAAATTGTGAACAGACATTTTAAATGTATTCATGAACTTTCTCAGAAGGTCTGGAAAACAAGGAGGCTGTGTGGTCTAGAGAAAAAGGACCTCAGACCTTGGACCTCCTCCCAGGGCTGCTGCTAACCGCACATGTGACCTTGGGCTCCTTATTTAACCTCTTGGTCAGTTTTCTTATCTGTAAAATGTGTAGGCTGTATTCTTTATTCTCCAAGTCCTTCCCAACTTAAAATTCTGTCATTTATTTTTAGAATTGCTTTATAATTCTAAAATACCTAACAAGTTAATGTTCTCTCTGAAACAGAAACAGAAAAGCTCTTATATTTCCCCTGAATCTTTTGAAACAAGATAATTTGTATTGTTTCACCAGTGCTTCCTAATGTAGACTAAAGACTACAAGAGTCATGTAACCATCCCACATTTAGGTTAACCAGTTGGCATTTATAGAAGACTATTGACATTTATAGAAGAAAGATAAATCTGAATGACCCCAAATAATGGAGCATTTAATTCAGTTGGGGAAATTTATTCCGTAAAAAAATTTTTTTGGACAAATAACATGCAAAGAGGTGCAAAAATTGTACCTATACAGTTTGATGAGTTTTTCCAAAGTGAACACAACTATGTAACCAGCACTCAAATTAATCAACAGAACATCACTGGTGTCCAGGTGCCACCCCGCCCTGCCCGTCACTAGCTCCCATCCCCTCAAGGGTAGACCACTATCCTGGCATGTAACACTACACATTAGTTTTTGCCTATTTTTATGCTTATTTGTATGTCTTCTTTCAATCGATGTATTTTTAAAATTCATTCAAATGGTAATATATATGGTAATATATCAAGATTGTTCATTCTTGACTCTGTCTAGTAAACCATTATATGTAAATATCATAATTTAATGTTGACTAGCATCTGGATAGTTTCCAGTTTGGGGCTTTTACTAAAAATGCTGCTAGGAACACTCTGACATATGTCTTTTAATAACATCTATTTACCTTTCTGTCGGGTGTATTCCTAAGAGCAGAATTGTTGGGTCATATTGTATATCACACTGCTCTCTGGGTTCTTCATACATAACCGGCCAATTGCTTGGTGCTAGGGTCCCAAATATATCCTGGCCCTCATGGGGCCAAACCATTGCTCTTGAATTAGAAATGCAGTCAGAAGCCCTGCATGTATACCTGAGTTACAGATAAACTTTCTATTTAAGCTTACTTAGACTAATGTTGAAGCATGTTTTTGTTCATTGAGCAAAAACCACATAGTAGCAGGGGAAGAGAGACCCCACATAGTAGCAACAGGCACTACAGTGTCACAATGAGTTTGAAGAATGCCCCTTTAAAAGAAAACATAAAAACACACAAAAAAGAAAAAGAGTCTCTGTGTATTCATTTAAAGTCATCTGGAGAGTATTAGGCGTGGAAAGACCATGCCTTGTTTTACTTTGTTTTTAGTTTAACAGAGGGTTCAGGCAAGGCACTTCGGACCTGGAACAAGGGCCTCCCACACATCAGTCCCTTCAATTGATCCTGAGATTTAGTATACAAGAAGTTTTATGGTACTTTTCTTCCCAAGCCTTCCTGCAGATCCATTTTTAGGCCCCTCAGAGCTTCACCTGTTCATTATTTCCACTGTGTATGGGTGGGACATTTTGGCTCAAAGGACAGTTCTGATGTCTTTATGCTACTATTATTGGAGATGTGTTTCTGCCAGAGGTCACGTCCACCTTAGCGGTCAGTGGCCTGCTGGCCCTCAAATGGATGGGGTCAGTTTAGGCAGCATGTTATACTTAGGTCAGTAGCACATTGTGAGAAAGTCTGTGGATGACTAAGTGTGTGTCCTTCAGGAAGGTGGAGAGTCCTTATTCATTTTCCCCAGAGAATCAGTAGAGGTCTGAGAAGCACCAAGTGAGCCATAATGCCTTTCCCTGTGAGTTAATGAAGAAGACCTACTCCTGCCATACATGTGGGATCTTGGGTCAAGTTCTCTGGAAGTAGAGCCTGGGACAGGGATTTGGGTGAATGTGATTTATGTAGGGTGTGCTTTCATGAGATGGGGGGGTGAGAGAAACAGGTCAGGCAGTGGACCATGTAAAGCAGGTGTATTATCTTGCCTGATCCTATGGGAGCATCACCTAGAAGCTTGGTGGCCCAGCATTTCATACATCCTTGCTGTTCATGTCAGTCAGTCACTTGTTGCAGGCTGACTGAGACGAGCAGTGAGCAATCTCCCAGGCATGAGCCTCCCATTCAACCAAGGGTTTGTCTTCAGGGAAGGTGGCAGCTGGGAGCCATCAGTAGCCAACAGGAGATGGGGAATGGATCCACCACCCAGTAACAGGGACCCAGGAGAGGACACCAATAGCATCCACTACACACAGAGATTCCTGGATATTTACCAGAAGGGATGGGAACAGAGGGATCATTCTTTTCTACACTTTAAAACTTTTGTTGACCACACAGGAAATAACAGAAGACGCTTTATGGTGGTATCTTCTGCTTGCCGGTAGGTATCTAGCCAACTTTCGACAGACTTGTTCTTGAAACAACTGCTCCCCCTTCAATTCCACAAACACTCCATGCTCCTTTCCTGAATCCTAATGAGACAGGCTGGGACCTGGAACCTGGGACCTGGGATCTCTACTGGAGTACTTGCACCTGAACATACATCTCCTCAAGCAACAGATACAAAGAAACCATAAGGGACTAAAAATAACTGTGTGCATGCCCAGTTGGGGAAAAAGTATGAACAATAAGATACAAAAAGACCAAAACCCAACTGCCACTTCTGAGGTGCCAGGAGCAAAAGCAGGGTACCATGCATGATCCCTGCACAGAACACCACCAAGGGGGTGGGCAGACCACCTAAACCACCCCTCCAGCCCCATCCACAGATCCGCCCCCATCCTCACCACATATAAGGGACCAGCTTGGGGCGAGCAAGGGCACGGTTATTTGTTCTCACTCCCTCATGCTGCAGCACGAGTCCCAGTAAAGTGTTGCCTGAATTTCTCATCTGGCCTCTTGTCAATTTCTATTGAATTAAGAGTCCAAGAATCTGGGTCAGTAACACTAACATCGCTCACCTCTCACATCCAGCTGAAAAGCCACTGTATTCCTCAGAGTCCAGCAAAATATCCAACTTCCTTTTCAAAATACAAAGCGTATCTGTCATCTTCAGCCTAATGCATCCCCTTCTCCTTTATACTTAAACTCCTATCACATAGTCTAACATATAATGACTGGTGGTGCTTTGGAGACCTATTGTCTTATCTTCACAAAGTAATGATAAGTTTGTCTTAGGTTGGAATTCCCCAGAGGCAGACCCTGAGATGAGGATTTGAGTGTAAGGATGGGATTCCAGGGAGCACTGGGAATTCCAGAGGAACTGGGAAGTGAGACAGGGAATGGGAGGCGGGCATTGAAGGCACATTACCAAGGTGACCACCATCAGCAGCTGAAGCGTAATTCCACTGAGGACCTCTAGGAAAATCTGCAGAGCACCTCTCGGAATTGTTCCACCCAAGGGGTGAGGAAATGGGGCATTTGTCCACCCACTCTTATCCATCATTAGGTGGGGCCTATACGAAATGTACAAGAGTGGTTCAATGTATAGGAAATTTATCCTGTCTATAAATAATTCTTTTACAAATTAATATTCAATTTTGATTTGGGAAAGTTTTAAAAACTGTTTTCTTCATTTAATCTGACTTCCAATCAGGTAGCCTGGGACTCAGATGAGACCACCAATAAAAATATTTCCATTTTTGACATAGTTATGAGCAATACACAGTGAATTAATGAATTTAATTTATACAAAGAATTAACCAACATGTATAGCACTGACATAGTTTCTTCATATGATCTTTATCCTTTAATTGTCCAGCGAATATTATGATCTGGTCTGGTGGGTGTCAGTGAGGTGAGGTGGGTGCCCCTGAGGTGACCCAAACCACATGAAGAATGTACATTAATGCAAACTCCTCCAACTAGACATGTTCACTCGGCAGGATACTGACTCCATCTTGAACTCTGTGAAATATTAGATAAACCAGCTTAATTTGCTTGGGCTGCCTCTCACCTTGGGAATTCCAGCACAGCTGGAAGGATTAACAACAACAAAAAAAAACCAATAAAGCTTTTTTGTTGTTGATATTTGGCCTTGAAAGCAGAACACACTGGGAGGTTCTGTCTCCTTTTTCTTTTTATAGAAAGACTTACCAGGTACATTCCATAACCTCTCTTTCTGTTACCCACCTTTCCCCAAAGCAACAGAATTCTGAGGGAACAAGAAAGACCTCAATCCCATTTTAAATCATTGACATTTTTGTTATATCAAAATTGGTGATCCGTTTTTTGTCTCTGGGTTCTAGAAGCCAGGACTCATCAAGTGGCCATTAATTGATGTTATTCAGTTACATTTTTGTCTACTAAGGGATGTGGACTAGAAAAGGACCTGGGACAATAATAGAGATTTATTTGCTTAATTTAAATCAGAGAAGCTCCTAGAATTCTGCATAGGGAATTATTCCTTATCTGAATGTCTAAGGTTTATAACGCTAGTATTATAGGAGCTTCTTTTCTTTCGCTGTGTTGAAGAAATTATGAGCCCAAACAAAAGTAGAGAAATGTGAATTTATAAGATTATGGCAATGATTATTATTCCATCCTGATATATATGGCTGCCTCTGCTCCCTGTGTCCTGAGCACTTCTATTTTAGTAGACAGAATTTAAGAAATTAATCAGTTTGTTAGTGTTCCCCTGAGTTTCTCCCACTGTCCAACTCATCATAAAAAAAAAAATGGAATACTCTTAAATTCCTCCCTGGCTTATCTTCATCTGTGAAACAGGAACAATGTAACTTAATCTGGTCTCTAAAACAATGATCCAACAAAATGAAAACTAAAAGGGTTATTGTACAAAGAATCTCTACAGTGTAAAGTGTCTTCATTAACAGAGCTATATTGAGGGTAAAGAGAAGCTTCATGAGGCTGAGAAATCTAACATCCTTGGTTCAAATCCCAGATCCATTGAATCGCTTATAATTGGTTCTGATCACCTGGGCAAGTCCCTTATTTTCTCAGGACTTCCATCGCCTCGATTATGCAATGAAGGGACTAAACTCTACTTTTATCTCACAGTTGTTAGAATCAGGTCAAAAAACACGAATGAAAGCATGTTGTGAAGGTCAGTGAGCTCAGTGACTTAAACCACTGTTGCCACTGTTGTTGTTGTTGTCATATTATCATTGCTGAGAAATAAAATAGTGAAATCATCCTGGCCCTGGAGGTTTGGGAGACACTTAGTATCCATCTGAGGATGACATAGAAACAGAGTGTTCAGGAAAAACATAATACATCTGCATGAACATTTCTCTTTAAATCTTTTTCTCGAAATTTTCACTTCCTAGTTGTTCATCTTTTGTAACACCTCCCTTGAATATCTGTACTTATTAAATGAGTGAATAAGTGAATAAGTGAATTCTACATGCTGCTTAAGTGCATTTACTCCATTATTTTGATCAATGTTTTGCCTATGTTCATTGAACCTATATACATCTTATCTATATAAAATACACACATACATAAAATACATAAAATACATACATAAAATACATGACATACCCAAGAGATAAAATTAAAAAGACAAACAATATCAAGTATTGATGAAGAGGTCGAACAATCAGAACTCTTAGACACTGCTCATGGAATGTAAATTGATACAAATATTTTGAAGATTGTTTGGAGAATGTCTACTATAGGTAAACATATGCATTCCCTAAGAACTAGACATTCTATCACTAGGAATAAATATCCCCTCCGAAACGCATGTATATGTACACCATAAAAGAATGTTCATAAAAACTTTATTCACAATATCCAAAAACCTGATATTACCCTGATGCCCTTCAATAGTTTCATGGATAAATAAATTGTGGTGTCTTCACACAATGGAAAACCACATAGTGATGAGAAAATGAACTCTATACACAACAACATCAATGAATTACACAAACATTATGTTGACCAGAAACACCCACTCGCAAACATATATAACGTATGATAAATCCCATTTGCATAAAGTTCAAAAGCAAGCAAAACAAATCCATGGTGTTAGAAGTTAAGACAGTGTTTCCTCTAGGGGACATGGGCTGTGGTAATTACCAGGAACCATCACACGCAGTTTTTAAGGTGTTGGCTGGCGATGCTCTATGTCTTGATTTAGCTGTCAATTACGAGGGTGAACTCAGTGTGTGAGAGTTGGCCAAGCTGTACACTTACGATACATGGCTTGCCCTGGACCCCTGATCTCCATACTCAAAGAATGGCTCTGACTAGTTAACCAGTTTGATGGACTGTTTTGAACATAAAGAAGTTTTACTTGCTTTCCTTTCAACATTAGCCTGGAGTTCAAGTGACTCACTGCCAAAAGGACTACTCTATTCTTCAGGACCAACTGGAGTTAGAAGCCTCTAGACAAGTGGTGATTCTACATCCAAACTTCAGAGGTAACCTCGGTTAGGCCAAGTAGCTGACATAACTCCGTGAGCTGATTCAAGACCAGTTCTCTGGCTATGCAGGGCCTCTCGTGTTCCTGTGACAGGCAATTGCTCTGGATAAAGAAGCCAGGGTGAAGATTCTTGCTCAGGTACTTATGTGGGGAGGAGGGGCTGAGAGGTAGGCAGCCTCTGGGCCAAATCTTCCAGGAACATGCATGATGAAAATTCCCTGACACATCCGTTTTGCTCCAAAACAGATTCTGCCACTTCCAAAGGAAAATGGCTGGAAGCATCATGCTACTTCATGGTCCAAAGCAGAGTGATATGCACCAGTGCCTCAGTCTGCCTCGGGGGTGGGAAGCAAAAGGCAGAGATGACCTTGCAACTGCAGTGACATCAGTTCTGGACCTGAAATACCTGACTGGTGGCTAGCGTTTGTTATTTCCACGGGGGAACCTCTGCTCCGCAAGATCACACTCATCCGTTAAACTATGTGTGGTGCTCCAGCAAACTCGACCTGGAGATTGATTGCCCTCTTCTGGGCTCAGTGACGGGATTGGCTGGCATCAAGGCCCATGCAGCTCCTCGTACAAAGAGCTCTCAAGTAAACAGGTTGACCTGGAGCCTATTTCTGCCACTTGGTAATTTTGTTCAAGTCCTTTCAGAACCTTGAATGGACTGATAATTTGATCTTTGTGTGTAAAGAATGCAAAAAAGCTGGAAGACAATTTGATCTCACAAACTATTTTGTAAGGAACTACCTTCTCCAACGATATGAGGGATAGTCATTCTGAGATGTTTTGTTGGCTGGTGGCTAAAATCAGATTCTCACTTTAAAACAAAGATATGAAGCACTTTAGAATTATTTGAATCCTTAGAGACCATCCTCATCAACACCAGCATTTCATAGATGAGGGAACTAAGACCAGGGAGGTTGCACCTCTGTGACTATGAACCCTCCAGTGATGCCTGTCTTTCGTGTTTTATCTTCCTATCCTTCTTCACCCCTTTCTTGCTCCTCTCTGTATTTCCCTCGTCATTCTCCACTTCTGTGGCCAAAGGGACACACGTTTGAAAGAGGTAACTTCAGCGCAGAGGGTGTACTGTAATTGTATATTTTCTTCTATCATGTCTCTTAATCAACACCTCTCTCAACTCATTCTATCCACACTTAGCTTTTCATCTCATTCTGTTAATTTGGACACTTTTAATGTGGCTTTATTGTTTAAGAGGCATATAGATTTCAATAGGCAGTGGTGATTTGGGGGATTTCACAGCTTAATTTTTTGGCTTTTCTGTCTCAACAGTAAAACAATACTGAAAACACACAAATCAGCAGAATAAGTCCAAGTTGCAAAATTATACCCATATTCAAGTTACAATATTGGTAGTTGGATCCTTTCTCTCTTAGAAAAGATGTTTTTGACAAGAGTTTGCAATGACAGCAAAGGGTTCCTTGTGTGTAACAGAGACCACAACATAAGAAAACTGAGAAATTGACACTCCATTTAGGATATCTTTTGACATTAATTGTCCCAGTGCCAAGCTGGTAGCTTTAAGCTAAGTTACTTTGGAAAGCAGTCCCAGGCACAGTTGTAGCCAAGAAATCCTCCTATAATTTGTAAATGTTGCTGGAGGGCAAAAAGTGGAAGTGGGAATAAATTGAATTTAAAGACAATTAAACAATCATACCTGTGTGTATGTCGGTGTGTGTCAAACTTAAAAGTAGCTTGTTTGGATCCATAGAGCACACAAAAGGAAGCCTTCTGAATTACAGAACTGACCAGAGGCAGAATGAAATCTGAATCTGGCATGCTTCTTTCTACAGTGTCTCCATCTGATGAGTTTGCAAATCTCCAGTGGGGGAAAAAATCCCTCCATGATTCATTCATATAGCTTTAGGGCTTCATGTCCATAAGCACTATAATTGTTCGACATTCGTGAACAAGGGGGTATTTTTAATTCTTTGCAAAGCTGTAGTTTGTGCAGCTGTGGACACTAGAATATCTTGGGGAAAAGGTACTGAGCATATTTAAAATAACACCAAATTCATATTCACTTTCTCTGTCAACCAAATTTGATGGTTTCCTAAAGGGCTATAAGGAAGCCATGTGAGATTTCTCCTGATGAGCTAAAAACTTGGTGTTCTTTCAGTATGACATTCTTTACATATGTGATCATTATGTACTTTGTGGAGTCAGAGGGAAACTTTTTCAATTAATAGAAAATAATCTTCCTTCTTTACATTTAAAATGAGAAATTCATAATTTTACATTCATTTTTTGAACTGAATAACTTAATAGGAAGCATAAAAATCCATTTACATATAGAGACAAATTACTAATTCTAGATGAACAGCATTTTTCCATGTGTCATTCAGTTTTAGAATCTCTGCTTACTTTTAATCTGTCCCTGATGACACTCAGCTTCCTGAGATTGTACCATGAAACCTGCACTTAGATGAGGCAAAAACCTGCAACATGCAAGCTAGGACATGTAAGCAAGTGGTGCTTTTAAAATGTCCGCTGAGGACATTCTCTACTTTTGCAGGATAAGGAAAATTTTACATTTTACCAGTTACAGAAGGACTCTCAAGTTGAAATCCAAGTAAACTGGTACCAGGGATCCAATTCATCACTGTGACAAGTTAAGATCACTCATGGGTTGGTAATCAGGGCAACTGACCCATGCTCTGCCCTTTAACCTGGCTCGGTGTTTTCACAGAGGAGGCATATTAAATATAACGAGGCTTGGTGCTTGCCTGGCAAGTCCTTTCTTCCATCATCCTTTATACTAGAATGAGGAGCTGGTTTCAAAGACGTAATTTTTCCAAATCCCTCTCTCTGATGCTTTCAGTACACATTTGCCTGAATCCTAACTGACAGAGCCTGTATGTCCACCTGACAACTTGCTCTGGCCCCTGAAGCCTGATTGGTCCATGCAGGAGGCAGGCCGGAAGTACCAGGGAATGAATGTTCACCTGAGCAGCCTTCAACCAATGACTGATGGGAGTCAATGTTCAACTACTCAAGCTCCCGCTGCCCTGAGCATGTGTTCTACACCAGCGGTCCCCAACCTTTTTGGCAACAGGTACCAGTTTCATGCAAGACAATTTTTCCATGGACCATGGATGATTCAAGTGAATTACATGTATGGCGCACTTTATTTCTATTATTATTACATTGTAATACATAATGAAATAATTATACAACTCACCATAATGCAGAATCAGTGGGAACCCTGAGCTTGTTATCACTTGCCACTCCCTGATAGGGTTTTGATATGAGTCTACAAGCAATTGATTGATTATGGTCTCTGCGCAGTCAAACCTCTCTGCTAATGATAGTCTGTATTTGCAGCCGCTCCCCAGTGCTAACATCACCGTCTCAGCTCCACCTCAGATCATCAGGCATTAGATTCTCATAAGAAGTGCGCTGAGTAATTACTCAGCCATAAAAAGAAATGAAATGGAGGTATTTGTAATGAGGTGGATGGAGTTAGAGTCTGTCATACAGAGTGAAGTAAGTCAGAAAGAGAAAAACAAATACAGTATGCTAACACATATATACGGAATCTAAGGAAAAAAAAAAAAAAAAGCCATGAAGAACCTAGTGGCAAGACGGGAATAAAGACACAGACCTACTAGAGAATGGACTTGAGGATATGGGGAGGGGGTGGGGTGAGATGTGACAGGGTAAGAGAGTGTCATGGACATATATACACTACCAAATGTAAAATAGATAGCTAGTGGGAAGCAGCCACATAGCACAGGGAGATCAGCTCGGTGCTTTGTGACCACCTAGAGGGGTGGGATGGGGAGGGTGGGAGGGAGGGAGATGCAAGAGGGAAGAGATATGGGAACATATTGTATGTGTATAACTGATTCACTTTGTTATAAAGCAGAAGCTAACACACCATTGTAAGGCAATTATACTTCAATAAAGATGTTTAAAAAATAAAAAAAAAAAAAAAAAAAAAAAAGAAGTGCGCAACCTAGATCCCTCGCATGCGCAGTTCACAGTAGGGTTCACGCTCCTGTGAGAATCTAACGCTGCTGCGGATCTGACAGGAAGCGAAGCTCAGGTGGTAATGCGAGCAGTGGGGAGCAACTGTAAATACAGGTGAAGCTTCACTTGCTCACCTCCTGCTGTGCGACCCGGTTCCTAACGGGGGTTGGGGACCCCTGTTCTGCACGTTCTCCCAGAGTTCCCAGACTGGGAACAAGGCCCCGCTGTCTACAATGATAACTTACTTGATAAATATCCTTATTGACTGCCTTCCACCACCAGTCTCACTGCTCCCCCACTCCTCCACCAGTGTTACTTATATCACCTACCCAACAATTTACTTTTAAGTCTTTGTCTTAGGGTCTACTTCTGGTTCTACATCTGGGGGAGTTACGGAGAACTCAATAGAAATACCTGCAGCCTGACTATTCTCCCACCCAATCAAATAACTAAATAAAATAAACCACGTCTGTCCCCCAAATATTCAGAGGCTAAGCCTTCACTTTTTCTAGGTTTTTTGTTTGGAGCATATCCTTACCTTGAAAAACTCTGCTGAATATATATATATAAAATTTACACACCGTTCATTTCCATTCCGCTTAATGAGCACTTGTTCCAGACAGGAGCTCTGGTCAGCAGTCAGTCCTCAAGAGCTGAGAGGCTCAGCAGCTCTGGTCAATGAAATTCAATCTTGAAATAGAAATGTTGCAGAGACAATTTCTGACATTCAGCTTTTCAAATAATTGGCCTGAGTAGAATAAAAAAGAACACTCAGCTTCCATCTTCTTTCCTTTTCCTCTAAGCGATTTAAGAGCAAGTTTAATGCAGTTTACAGGGGCCCAAGGCAATATTCACATACTTCAAAATGACTTGTAAAGCTTTCTTAAATTACATTTTTTTTTTCTGAATTCCATCTTGTGTCTACAGAATCAGAACTTCTGGAATTGAGGAGTTCATACTTCACAATCCCTCTCCCCCCCATATAATTTCTGTACACTCTCAAGTTACATTGGCTCAGTGCTGGATAGGTATTTTTCCCACTTTTCCTTTCTTCTAATCTCATAGTTAAGTTGAATCAGATTGCCCATTCTTCTGACAATCTAAAGGAAACATATTTTCATGTACACCCTGTAGAACAGTATTTACTTGAGCCTGGGCTTAACAGAAAATAATAAGCTGTATAAGATGCCCAAATTCCTATAATAAAAATGAAACAATAAACGCATAGAAATATGAGGAAGAAATTACACCCATTAAATGCATCCAGGCTGATGAGTGATAGGATGGCTGCCTATTCAAGCTGGAAATTTTACACATGATCGAAGCTTTATTTAGTCTAATGGAATGTGCTTCCTGAATTTGGCTCTGACTAAGCCTGAGAGCACAATAGCGAGTATTATGTGATTGGCCTGAGCTTATTCCCATCTCTAAGCCATTGTGATTCAGTCTTGACTGCTTTTTCTCTCAGGTAGCCCATCACCTTGCTATTCCTCTCTGGTTTAGAAATTCATTCAGATGTTACAGAGATGAACTTGAACATGGGTTCCTCCTTACAGTCTCTCTCTAAAAACTTCTGAAATCGTTGGGAAGATTAACTTCATTCTAAAGTTTAGGAAATATAAGCTCAGTGGTACAGCAGATGTTACAAGTGGCCAAGATTACTGAGCCTGTCTCACTGCTAGATGATTACATAGGTGGACGAGTGCCATGTTTACTGTACCAGCAAAGCACAGATGACCCCAAAATGGTTTGTTGGAAGAATTTAATATTTGCAGTTTCCAAGAACAATATTAAAGACATCATTCTTAGAAGTTTCAGAACACTCAAATATGTCCTTACATTTATATGTCTTTATTTTGACATATATTAAGAGAGGTAGGGGGTGCACCCAAATCTAATTGGAACTTGTGGCTTATGAATCTTCCTAGTCTAAATTTTTCCTGTTCTCATATGTTGCAAAAAATATATTTAAAAATCAGAATACCAGTTAATGTGCCAAGAGACCCAAGATGGCATAGAAATGCTTGGGAACACTGCTCTGTTTCTTAGGGCTTTTCCCCTCTTATTTCTGCTCCCACTTTTCCCAGTCCTTGATGGCAACATTTGGAAAAATGGAAAAGTACAATAAAATGTTTACTTAATCCCTAACCCCTCTTATCTCCCCTTAGCTGATATAACAGTAATAACTTATATTAGTGTATAGATTGATTTCTGGACGTCTACATGAGAAATTAGAGACTCTGGGGAAGGGAACTAGATGACTAGAAACAGATCTTTCGTCTTCAGGTATATCTTTGGTATCGTTTGGTTATTTTTTTTTCTGCATGCTTAAAAAACAAATATCCCACATGTTTTTCATGCTTCTCATTGTTCAAACCTGGAAATACATACTTCTGTGTTAAGTTCATTTCACCATTGTAGCCACATGCGCAGCTGACTTGAATGCTTTTATTGAAGTGAATCATTCACTTGCCCCAGAAGCCGCTATTAAACTTGATTAAGAAATCAGTCATTTTCAATCATCTATTTCAATAATTGCCCATTGTAAAATAAGAGTTTGAACCAGCTTGGTCTAATTTAACTGCATCGTCCACACAAGTAGAGGTATTTTAAACAAACAAACAAGCAATAAACTATCAATAACAATAACAAAAGAGTTTGTGAAGATAGACTCTCTAAGGGAAAATTAAAATCTGTTAATTTTTCATAATGAAATTGTTTAAGTTTCCACCACTATGGAATTCCATGGAAATGGAAACCCCAAGCTATGCTGGTGCACTGGTTTTCTTGAAGAATCCAAGGTGCCTTTCTTGTCTTTCCCTTACCAGCTCAGGCTCAGAGGACAAGACTCACTCCCTGAATGTCAGTTTCTCAATTTAAAAATGAAAACCAGAGGACCTGTTTCATTTCTTTCTAAATGAGATAAAATTGGACTCGGATATTAATCAATGAATGAAACAGGTATCACTCAGAGAGTTGAAATATGTTGTTTAATTTTTATTGTGGCAAAACAAGTAATAGGAGGAGAAAAGGACATTTCCTTGGCTTACTGATGATTGAGTGCAAGGGCAGCATATTCAATCTGATGACTATTAACACAGACAAATCCAGGTAGCCTGAATCGGATAAACTCTGGGCAAATTTTTAATCAATATATTGTGGTTTGACTAAAGGAGACTGTAAATCCTTTAGCCTAGGGCTCAATGTAATCACGCTCACCACAGTTCTGAGAGCAGGCCTGCTGTCTGAGGAGAACGATGATCAGTGTTTCCCAGACACATCAGTCTAGCACTAAATCCATCTATTTGACCAGCCCTACGAAAACCATATAAATCACTGGAAACTGTATGCCCAGACTGTGCTATTTAATTTGCTACTTTAAAAGTCAGCATTTTCCATTATGCTAAATGTCTCAACCCATTGGTTCCACAAAGCAATGTTTTGTTGTTAAACATTGGTTTATTTCAGGTGGAGGAATTAGTTCACATAAGTTTGGAGGACACTCATCTTTTCCATCTAAATTTAGAAAAATAGATTGAGGTTTATGTTGTCTATTGTTTATTATACTCAATATTCTGGCCTTTCTTTTAAAAGAATTATAAATCTCTACCTGATGCCATGTGAATTGCAGTGACTTCCCTTGGAATCTGACTTCTCTTGATCAATGACACCACTCTGCTTGAGTGACTTGCCTTTACCAATCGAATGTGAGCAAAGTAACACATGCCTTGTCTGAAGTTTAAAGAGACTTATTTGATTCAACCATCTCCGTTTTTCTTCTGCTATGAGAAGGGTGTGTCCCAAAGAAAAGCTGCTGCTTCTCTTTGGATGCAGGTAAGAAGAATGTATGTAAGCAGATTCATAGTCAATATGCAGCTGCCACAGCCTAACTATAAGGCAAATGAGAAACAAACCTTTATAAACCTTTGTAACCATAAGTCTCTGGGTTTCAGAAGCTGTTGGTCATTGCAGTAAAATGTAGTAAATACTGGCTTACACATTTAGCAAGGATTCTGAACACTGTGAGAAAAATTATCTTAGGAACTTATGATAGCCAAAATCTTTCTCTAGCCAGATTTCTTTTTCTTTCTTATTAGAAACATACAAGATATTTCCACCTTGTGGAACTTACTCCTTTAAAAACTAATATTTATGACACATAAACTGATGTTTTATTTTTATAGATACCCAGTTTGTGTCATATACTATACCAAGTCCTTATAAATATCCTCCAAGTCTTCAGAATGGTCTAATGAGAAATTACTTTGGGGCTCTATGTTACAGAGAAGGAAATCAGAGTTCAGAGGTCAACATTACATAGGTCACAACAACACAATCAGGACTTTAACTCATGCTGCAGCCCTCATTCATGCCATTTTTTTATCACCTCTGTTGCTTCATCATCCTTCAAATTAAATAGTCGTTTTGAAAAAGCAGAAAGAATAGGATAGAAAGATAGGCAACTCAACAGAGAAGACATGGTTATTGAACCAAAACTCCTACATGCCTTCCCCAGAGCTTCTCTTGAGGGATAAATTGATCTTTAACAGGTATTCTCAACCCCAGCATCCAGGTGGTATATTACCTTTCCTCTCTTTACCTTAGACATTAAAGCATTTCCATGTTCCAATGTAACCATGAAGATTTCAAGGATACAATTTAGAAAACTGTAGACAAACGTTTTTAGCAGGATGGGATTTCCTTTTCTTTTTTCTTTTCTGTTTCTCTTACATGAAAGAAATTTTATTTATTTATTTAATGTGTGTTTTTATTGAAGTATATTTGCTGTACAGTATTATATAAGTTACAGGTGTTCATTATAGTGATTCACAATTTTTAAAGGCTATACTCTATAGTTATTATAAAATATTGGCTATATTCCCATGCTGTACAATATATCCTTGTAGTTTTTTTTATACCTAATAGTTTGTACTTCTTACTCCCCTACCCATGTAATGCCCCTCCCATTTGCATTTCTCTTACTGCTAATAACAAAAGTGATTTGTGGTTTGTTTCTTTTTTGTGTGCGTATGTGGTAGATTATTTGAAAAATGCACAAAGTCTTTAAGAATAAAATGGGAACTGTACCATGACACATTTTTCCAAGTGTAATTTATATTTCCATTAAAATTTTTCATACACTTAAAAAATTATAC
This sequence comes from Eschrichtius robustus, assembly GCF_028021215.1. NCBI lineage: Eukaryota > Metazoa > Chordata > Mammalia > Artiodactyla > Eschrichtiidae > Eschrichtius > Eschrichtius robustus. The sequence goes on from NC_090839.1 coordinate 40,092,829, forward strand.
CGAAGGATTGGTCTACATTTTAAACTGATAGATTTATTTATTAGGTCATTTATTCAATACTTATGTAGCTGTTGTATGTTAGACTGGGCCTTAGGATATGGTGACTCTTACAGATAAGGGTCTACCCTTACTTACATCATTTACATTTTCTATGAAGGACAGATAATGAACTGGTTAAAAAAGGGCAATAAAAACTGTTAAATATTGGGATATTGCCTATAAAGGAAATCATCAAGGCAAAGGAGATGGAGGTGCTGACTTTGGATAAAGTGGTCACTTGGAGAAGTAATAATTAAGTTGAAGCTTGAAAGATGAGAATGAGTCAGCCATGCAAGGAATTAGGAAAATACCACATAAATCAGAGAGGAAAATGAGGAAAAGGCATGGAGCTGAGAAAGGATCAAGTATGCAGCAGGAACAGAAAGGAAGCCAGTTGTGCTGAAGTGTAATGAACAAGGATGAGAGCGGGCAGAGGTGGTGAAGAGATGGAGGTGAACATGAAATTTGTCTCCGGTAGAACGTTGAAGTATTTAATAAGGACCTTGGATTATTTTTCAGGGCAAAAGAAAGCCATCAGAGTGATTTTATGACTAATGCTTTAGCAAGTTCACTTCTGATGCTATATGCAAAACGCACTGAGAGGGTAGGAAGGGAAACTTCTACTTTACCTATGCATATTGTCAACATAATCCCACAATTCCTACATATCTCAGAAGCAATGACAATATCTCGGTTTGCAAAGATTTAGCAAGTAAAAAAGACAGAAAAGGGGAGATCGATGAGGAAGTTATTATAGGAATCCAGTTAGTTAATGGATAAGGGTAGCTTGGACCAGATGGAGAGAATTAAGCAGATTTGAGATATGTTTTGGAAGTACAATCTCTAGAATACAGTGATGGATTGGATATGGACTATAATAAAAGAGCACTCAATAGCGGTCAACAATTCTCTAGCTGTAGTAACTACACATGTAGAAAATGTAAAAGTAGTTTCCTCAGATGGAGAAGCCCTGACAAAAAAGCAATAGGAGTAGAGAATCACAACTTCCATTTTAGACACTGAAGGTGTTTGAGGGACAAACAACTGGAGATATTAGGCATCAATTGTGGGATCCAAAAGGTAAATATTGGCTGGAGACGTACCTTTGAAGCCCTGATCATTGAGATCAGGGGTTAGCACACTACTGCATGTGGGCCAAATCCAGTCACTGTCTGTTTGAATATGGCCCCACAAGCTATGAATGCTTTTTCATGTCTAAATTGTTGGAAAAAATTCAAAACAACAGGAATATTTTATGACACATGAAAATTACAGGAAACTCAAATGTATCCATAAATAAAGCTTTATTGGAACCCAGCCACATTCATTCGCTTCCATATTATCTACGGCTACTTTCATGCTACAAAGGCAGAGTTGAGTAATTTTGACAGAGACCATATGGCCTGCAAAAACATTTACTATCTGGCTATTTACAGAAAATGTTTGCCTACCACTACTTTAGATGATATTAAAGCTATGGGATTGGACGGTAGAACCCTAGAAAATTTTACTTTGCTGTTGCACAGCTGCTCAGATGTCCTGGAAGGATGTGGGAACCTGGAGAGAGGACCATCCATTCACTCGCCTGCTGTGAGCTCCACTTGTGGACTCGCTAAGGAAGGAATAACATCACAAGAGATGATGAATTGGAAAAGCCAGACAGCGTTCCTGCATGGCAAGCTCCACATTAAGTGTACAGTGAACAGATTTGCAAAGTTTAAAGAAAACCACATGGGAAAAGGGCCTTCTGTTTATTTTTTCTCCTTATTAATTTACCACAACCACCATCAAGGGTCCCACTTTCTGTCTGGGAAGAGATACTGGCAGGGCCAGGGATCAAAAAGCAGCTGGAAAACCCCAAGAAATTATGGAACCCTCATAAAAGAATCAAAGGAAAATGTTTTTTAAACCACTTGAAAAACTGAGAAGTCCATTCTGGTCACGTTATTGTGTTTTTCGTGATGTGTTAACAACTGTAATGAAGGACCCCAGCAGTTGTGGACTGGGGTGGAATGTTTCTGTGAAATTCCAGGCTCCAAAAGGATAGGATTCATGGGATCTTTCAGGGAAGTCTGTGCTTTAGCATGAAAATAATGTCCATGATGTATCTGAACTAAGAACCCAGGCAAGTAATTCCTTTTTTTCTAATTGAAATATAGTTAATTTACAATGTTGTGTTAGTTTCAAGTGTACAGCAAAGTGATTCAGTATATATACATATATATACTTTTTCAGATTCTTTTCTACTATGGGTTATTACAAGATATTGAATATAGTTCCCTGTACTATACAGTAGGTCCTTGTTCTTTATCTATTTTATATATAGTAGTGTGTATCTGTTAATTCAAAACTCCTAATTTATCCCTCCACCCACCCCCTGCCCCAGGCAAGAAATTCATTAGTCGAATTTCAGACAAATGAATGTCTGTAATAGAAAATAAAACGTACTCTTTTTTTTTTTTTTTTAAACTTCTTCAGGTCATTTGTTTCTTTTTTTTATACATTTATTTATTTATTTATTTATTTTTGGCTGTGTTGGGTCTTCGTTTCTGTGCGAGGGCTTTCTCTAGTTGTGGCAAGCGGGGGCCACTCTTCATCGCAGTGCGCGGGCCTCTCACTATCGTGGACTCTCTTGTTGCGGAGCACAGACTCCAGTCGCGCAGGCTCAGTAATTGTGGCTCATGGGCCTAGTTGCTCCGCGGCATGTGGGATCTTCCCAGACCAGGGCTCGAACCCATGTCCCCTGCATTAGCAGGCAGATTCTCAACCACTGCGCCACCAGGGAAGCCCTGTACTCCTTCCTAAATACACTTATTTTTTACTGGATCTACACAAAGTGTCAGTACTGATCATGTAGTTTCTGTGTATCTCAGAAGCAATGATAATAACTCTTTGGGGAAAGGTTTAGCTAATAGAAGAGAGAAAAGAGGTTTCAATTATTTACTTCAAGATTGCAACTTAAGAGGGAATGGCGAGGAAAGCACTGAATCTTAAAAAACAATTAAAACCTCTTTATTTCAATCTATCCACCAGGCATTTGAGCATAGGTGGTATTTTATTAGTGCTTTGAAATATTGACTCTGACGCAAGGAAGGCTAGATGATGCCACATCCATTCATATGTTTTTCTAGAATCCTTACTGCTTCTAATTGTGGTGAACCAACCTCATTCCACCAGTCATGGTTGCTTGTGATGACTTGTAAGCTTTTCCATTTCCTGGTCACTTAAGTGTATCCATCTATTTACTTACCTCCAATATTACCAAATACTGCAGCGAGGAAAAACATTATCCAAGCCATTATCTGTTGAACTATTATTATAAAATATTTGGCATTTATGTATAAATATTTCCAGGTGTAGAACTAAGTGTGTATATTAAAATTTCTGGAATCTCCCTTCCAGAATTTATCATTAAATAGGCTTGTAAAATTATTTTACCATAATATGTATCACAATGTAATATAATCTAGTAAATTATATTTAATTCTGTAAATTTCTTAAGGCAGTGGCTCTTCAATAAATGTCGGAAGAAAGGAATACAGACACATTCATACATATTTGGTAGCTTTGACCTTGAGCAACATAACCTTCCAGTGATCATGACCATGTCATTCCATTTTGAGGACATCAGTGTTGTTAGCAGAGCCCCTTGCATATACTAAGTACCCAATAAATAGAGGCTGAATGCAGAATAAAATCAATACTGCCATTTTCTTTTTCAATCCCTAAGGGCCTGGCACAACTTCCAATAAATACTAGGTTGTTTTCAGATGAAAATAATAACATTTTATAGTTTACAAAGTGCTCTCACATCCAGTTTCTCATTTAACCCTTAATACAGCCCCACAAACTAAATATTCTTATTCACAGTTTAAGATGAGAAAATTAAGCACAGTTAAATGACTTGCTGAGGGTCATCAAGAAATAAGTCAACCCACTGGGCATCAGATCAAATCTTGATCTCTTTGCATCATCAATTTTCTGTGCAGCATGGATGAGTCAAAAGCCTGTGTCTCATTTATAAGTGAGGGGTGCCAGGGAGACACTCCTGAATGTTGAATTTCAGGCACTTAATGGACAATTTGTACTGTCACCATTTTAGATCAGCAATGATGGCATCTACACCTACAAAACAGCCTCCTTTTCTCTATATAACCTTAAAGGCTATTTTCCTTGTGATAATTCACTAACTGATAAGCATCCCATATATTGTGTCCATACGATCTTAAGTTTAGATCCTTGGCTTTGCTGCCTGCTTAAATATTAGGCCATCGAACTCAAAGAACTTCCCAAGCCCCCAAGTATTTCAAATCACACCTTTACCCTTCCCATCTTGTGCGGAGTTTGTCTGAAATTCCAAATTATTCCATTTCAGAATATTTAGCTTTACTAAATGATCGTTTAAGGTGATAAATTCATGCTGCCAGGCACTTACCCTTCTTTTATTTATTTATTTTCCCCATTAATTCCTTTAAAAACCAAGCAAGTTGGATTAGTAAGAGGATTATTCTTCCCTTTTGGTTTTGGTGTTTTGAGTATCAAGTTTCAGGGATGGTTCTGTAAGCTACAATTAACAAAAACTCTTTTGGAGAAGAAGGTGGAGAACATCTTGGTAAAGTGAAGAACACATGTTTTGAGGGCTTTGAAGCCTTGGGTTTGAGACCCAAGCCAAATCACCTAGCCAGGCTCCATCTTGGTTTCTTTGTAAACTATGGGCCTGGTGATGGCCATTTCTTTGAGTAGCTTTGAGGCTCTTGAGAGGGTGGATATAAGCACAGTTTAAACTCTGAAACACTTTCTAATTGCATTATTCACCCAAACATAAAAATAGGTCATTACCCATCATCAAAGAGAAAAGCAAATATTCAGGGTTCACCTCGGTTCCACTGTTGCTGGGGAAAGAGGCTCCTTGTCTCTTTAAGAGCTTTCAGACACATCTCTGATCACATCCTAAAAGCCTTCCTGGTTGTGTCGCTTAGGTGCATCAGGGAGCATGGCCGTGCTCCGATCTTCCTGGCGGATGTCAGGATTTACTGTCACCCTCACGCAGGAATGCGGTGCAAGGGGCCCCCACTCTGGTTCTGTGATCCATTGCCTGACAAGTCCCGGTGTCAACCTCAGGCAGGCCCAGCGGAGGTGGGACGCCATTTACCTGATAGTGCCTGTGATAAAGTGGGCAATTAGACGCACTTGGAAAATCCTGGCTGGAAACCGGCTGGCATTTGAGAAACATTACAGCCAAGTCAGGCTTCATAAAAGTTAATGGGGAAAAATCAAGTGTTTCAAGGTCCACCTTGGTCTCTGAGGAAGTCTGGGACACAGGACTCTATAGCTTTATCTCTTTGTGTGTCTCTCCCACCTTCTCACTCTATTTCCCCCAGACAGGGTAATATATTCTTACTGGAGATGGGAGTAGAGGGGAGAGATTTGAGAGTTAATGTTTCAAGTTTTTGATCTCAGACCCGTGTTATTTCCTTACACCTCTCTCTCTTTCCCCCTCTCTCATATGCAGACACATGCAGGCACAGTGCTGGGATTTAATTTGACACATTAGCTTACATTTTGTCTGTCACTGGAGTTTCTGGAGTTTGGTGCCGGCTCCAGAGTGTGATTTACTCGACATGTCTTCTTCGATGGGCCTCTTCACTTCCTTCTAACTGGATAGCATCAGCTTGTCAATGATTAATGAGTCTGGAAAGTGAGTGACAGTTATCCTAAGGGCTCTCAAAAGTTCATTTCAAGGGACTAGCCAAAATCTCCCACTGCATGAAATGCACTTAGATTTCCTGTTGATAACAGCCCATGGAAAATAACCGCTTGCCCCCCAAGCTGCTCTGAGCCAAGTGCTATGCATCAGTCAACCATGTGCCTGCTCTCTGCGCGGCCCTGTACCTTTGCCATTTCCCTTCAGGCTGATAAACATTTCACCAATGAGCAGTAGGAAGTACGTCGTGAGGCTGGTCCAACACGGGGCCTCATTTGGATGTGGAGGCTCTCTGAAATTGGAAAGTCAGGACTGATCTGGAAAATGTGCTTACAGACAGTGGGACAGGAAAATGATTTCCTCCCCAAGGCTGGTTCCACCTCCGCTGTTGGGTGGAGAAGGTGAGAGGAAGGGACAAGCCGTTCTCTGTGCGACTGGAATTCCCCTCCAGAGTCGGAGGGGATGAGCAAGCCTTTGGCTTTTATTTTTATATTTTATTTTTCACCTAAAATAATACACTTGCAGAGAGGAAACAGAGGTGCCCACAGGAGGATTTTTTCATCTTTAAATAATGATGAGGTCTACACTAGGCTGAGAGCTTCTAAGGGATGCCGGTGGCTGGATGATGGGCACTAATTGGGTTTGGGCCTGATTACAAGGAAGTCAAGGGACATCCAGGTGCCCCGGGGTGTGCCCTGGTGCCGGCCACTTGATTGGAATGAGTGGGGGAGAATGATGGGGGCTGCTTCCCGAAGTTTTGAGAGGATGTCTGGGATTCTGGGTCAGTGTAGTCATAATCCCTTTCATGAATAAATAGGCTTGTTTTCATTGTTGAAAGTTAAGGAGGGGGAAAGAGAGGAAAGCACATGCTTGTACGTAGCAAGTTGTTGAAGTGCTCTTCACCCATGTGTACATTGCTCCCTCGTGTCATCCTGTGATGGTGCCAAAGTAGACCCAAGTTACATTTTCCTTATGATGCCTTTTCACTGGGCTTGAAGCCCACCTCACTCATCATCTTTGAATAGTACACTCAAATGAGCTGTGGACAAGACAATGGTAAAAGAAGAAACTGATTATATATATATATATAATGCCATACATCATTGCATCTGTGTATGTGAAAAGTTTCCAAAAATCCAGGTCCCCTCCGGAGCATTCCCACCTTCAAGAAGAGGCACTGCCGAGAGATAGAGCTTCTCCCTTTTGGGCCACAAGACCTCCAGAGCTGCTGCGGCAAATTGCAGTTATGACCTCAATTCTTTACCCTGCACTCTAGCCTGACCTCTTTGAAGTCCCTCGCATCAGGAGGTGGGGTCTATTTCCCTACCCTTTGAGTCTGTCTCTGTGACTTGCCTGGTCCAACAGCAGAGGTCATGTGGCGCTTGTTCTAAGCCCTGAGATGCCCTGTGTGCTTCCTCCTACTCATTCAGTGCTCCTCTGTCACCACCATGACAACCTGCCCGAATACCCTACTGGAGGATGAGACAAAAGGGACAGAGCCACGCCATTCCAGTTGTCCTAACTGAGACCACCTTAAATTGATCAATAGCTAACAAATCTCCAGAAATGTGAATGGGGCCATCTGAGCCCAGCCTCAATGAAACATTGTTTTTGAACCCGAGTTTGGGAGTGGATTGTTATGCAGCATTATTACAGCAATAAATAGCTGATACAGTTGCTTTCTGTCTAATGTTGTGTTTCCAGGTCTCAGTTCTCACCCAGTCACATTGTTGCTAGTGAGCCAATCTGTGGCTTCTTTTACATGATATTTTATTCCCCTCTTTCACTTTACCTTAATTCTTTCTTCCTTTCCCCACATCTACCACTTCCCACCAGGACTCTTTTTCTACAGCATTTTAAATCAACACCAGACAACCTTAGTATTAGTAGGGAAGTTTTCTCAGTTCTTTACAAGCATCTTCTTTATTTTGGATTCTTTCTGACATTCGAGAGAAAGAAACAAAAACAAAAAATAAACAAATCTGTGACACATCAGATGATACTTAGTGCTGTGGAGAAAAAGTCAGCAGAAGAAGACAATTATTGAGTGTCGAGGGGAAGAGGGCGGCAGGGGAGGAACATACTGCTTCATAAAAGAGCATCAGACAAGGCTTCTCTGAGAAGGAGATGTCTGAACTCATACTGGGTGAATTTAGTTTTTCTAGACCACACTGAAGTGGGAAGAGAGACACAAAGGCATCACCTTCCCAATCACCCACTTCGAGGACTGAAATGGAGACGTAAGAGTCACCATCACTCACCTAAGAAAGTGCTATTCATCCGTGGTCACCGTGGGAAGGTAACAGCACTGCAGGGCCTGCATCCCTTCACATGCTTAATCCTTCTAGTATCAGGCCTGTAACAAGCACCTGTTGGGCCAGGAGTCTAGAGAGCCAGCTTCTCACATCTGTACTGCCTTGAGGAAATCATGTGACCTTGGCAAAGTCATTTATTTTCTCTGGGCTGGATCTTTCTCATTTGTCAAGTAGGGGGTTGAATTAGATGCACTGCAAGGAAATTCTCAGATCTGACATTCTGTGCTTTCATGAGATTGTGCAGCTGGTGCTGCATTGGGCTTTGCAGGAGAAAAAAAGAGAAGAAATATGATAATAATATTGCCCTCCCCACAGTCACTTATACAGTAATCATCTTGAATTCTTCATAAAGATGAAAGAGAGAGAAATAATAATGCAAGGTGGTAGAAAACCATGCATGCTGTAGGAATCTGAACAAAACCCTTTCAAGTCCTCCTACCCTCTGCCTCAAATCCAGAAGTACCTAGTCTACTTTTTCATGAGTTATCCTAAATCTATAGAGCTTTGATCCTTTGGTATACCAGATTCCAACTTCAAAGGATGGTGTAGACTTGGACATCAAAGTTTCTACACTGTCTCCAGTTTGGGCTCAGGAGCATCCCTGGGTGATAGGGTCAGTGCTGGTGGTAATTTTGGATGATAGGGCACCCACAGTGACCTTCTATTCATTCTCTGCCCAACCAGGGTGCCTCACTGGAATGTGCTTATGGTCAAGAAAAAATACGGCAAACCTTGGCTTGTACGTGTGCAACAAAATGGTCCTCTGACGTCTGTAGAGAAGGGTGAGGCTGCCACCTCTTAACCTTCCCAGAGTGGCAGAACTCTTGATGTGGATGACGACCACACGGGTGACAAGAACATCGCAAGCTTAATAAAGATTCACATGATTCATGAGCTGAGGGGAGGGCTGGCTGGCCAGGAGGAACAAGGCCAGGATGGGGAAAAATGTTTAAGCCAGAAAGAGGCCAGCTTCTAGAGGAAGTGCTGGTAGCCAAAGCCCGCCTGCTTGGGTCTGGCTCAGCATACTCCCTCAATTCTTGACGTCAGTGCTGTCAAGGTTAGAGCGTGCAGAAGGGCTGGAACTGCACGGAAAACGTCATGTGTGAGACAGGGAGGGGGAGGAAGTAGAGCTGGCGCGGCCAGGGAGGGGCAGGTCTTCCTGCAGGGCTATTTTCACAGCATGGTGAGGACAAGGGAATGAGGAAATATAATTTTGCGAAGAAAAATTGTTAAAAGAAAAGAGACAAAGCATCACCATCACGTACGCACACTAACACAGACACACGCACACAAATGCGCACAGAACAGAATATTGACTGCAAAGAACAAATAATTCTGTTTTCATCCTGTTGCCAAAAAGGGCCAGTTCTCTCCAACTGTTGACTGCTACCTTTTCACTATTTCTTTTTTGATTACCCTGAAAACTTTTGTAAGTTGTTAACTACTTTTGATAGGCATTAGTTCCAAAAGGAAGTTCTGGAGCCAGACGTCTTGAGACAAAACCCCAGTTCCCATCACTTCCAAACTGTGGTCTGGATACTTTACCTCCATATTTCTTAGTTTTGTCATCTATAAAATAGAAATAATAACAGCTTACACCTCATAAAATTATTATGAGGATTATATAAGATAATGCATGTGAAGCACATAGAAATTCAGTCTTATTTATTATAAAATTTTCAACTCAAATAAAAATGCAGCAGTTTCTGGACATCAAATAACATTCAAGAAAAATGGATGGAGATTGTGAGAGGTTTAAAAAGGTATACACAAAGCCATCCTTTATTTACAAAATAAGGAGGGAGCCATCCAGATGTGAAAAAATTGAATAAGACACATATTCAAGGCAAAACAGAAAATGAATACAACCAAATAGAGATTTTCACTAAATAGAGGGATAGTAGGTAGATCCTTTTTCAGAATGTAAAAAAGGAAATACAGTTTACTGAAAATAAATTTTAAGGGAGAAAAGAGTATCCCCATATTCTTTGATTTAGACAGCACTTCATATGTCATTTAGTTCAAGCTTTTGCTTATTACAGGAATCATTTTTATAACCTCTCTGACAGCTTTTCAGTCAGTGAGTGATTCTTTCATGTGGCTCTTCATTCACTCACTCATGAAGCAATCTGTTCCATTTCTGAACAGCTCTAATAGGAAAGATGAGCAAAAGCTACCTGGAGAAGTATTTGTGGCAAAAAAGACAAAGGATTAATACTGTTAACTTATGAATAGCATAATTGTAGTACTTCTATTTCTAGTAATAGCAGATTGAGTTATTTGTATTAAAATTTTTCTGTTGAAAGCAATGAGAAAATTCTGAACAAAATAGTTTAAAAGAATTCTTCTTATAAACTGTCAAAGAGGTGATAAAATAGTAAAGATTTGCCGGGTCAAAATTGTAGGGAAAAATGCAACCCAAGAGATAAGCAAAAAAGAGTTTGATTTTGCCAAAACCAATACATGTGAGCTTTGGTTTTGAGATCTTTAGCCTTGCAAGAAAATCGAGGAAAGAAGCAAACCCAGAGCCTTCTTAGGCTGTGGAATCATCAACTTAATTAGAAATCCAAGGAGTGCAGACTCAGAAAAGGGTAAGCAAAAATGAGATGGCACTTGCATGGATTTGCCAACAAATTTGCAATTGCTGGTGCCCCTTAAGAACACACACACACACACACACACACACACACAGAGTCAAGTTAATTAAAGTAGTACTAGCCTTGGTAATAATAATAAGCAGATGGAAGAAGTAATGTAAATTCTCACTAGAGAAAGATGCTGTTCTCACAGACCTTAAAGTACTTCTGTGAGAATAATTTTCAAGTAAAATGAGAAACACAAATTCAAGGATTTCCAATCACCCAAGGAAACAAGGAACCATGAGCAAGAAAACAACAAAAATTTAAAAAAAAGAAAGAAAGAGAGAGAGGAAGAAAAGAAGTAAATGTCAAAAATGCCAGATACTGGAACTATTAGACACAGGTTATAAAAGTTGTGTTTGCTAGATTTAAAAAAATTAAAACCAAGTTTGAAAATATCTTCAAGGAATAGAATAGTAGTTTAAGAAGTGATCTAGAGTATTTTAAAAACTAACATTTCTAGAATTAAAAATATAATAATTAAAAGTTTAACATGTGAGTTTAAATGTAGATTAGATGTAGTCTAAAAGGGAAATAGAACTAGAAGAACCCTTAGAAGACATGATCCAGGCTGTAGCATGGAAAGACAGTAGATGAAATACAGAAGGGAAATCAGAACATAAAAAGGATATTGAAAAGGTCTAATATAGCTTTAATTGGAGTCTTATGGTTGAAAGGGACTATGGCAGAGAGATAATATTTGAATAGATAATAACAGAATTTTTCAGAACTGATGGAAGTTAAAATGTAGAGATTTGAAAACCCTAAAAAATCTCTAGCAAGATGAATAAAAAGGCATTTACACTTAATCATGCCACAGTGAAATTGCAGAACTCCAAAGAAAAAGAAAAATCTTGAAAATAGGAAATAGAGATTACATTTAAGGAAAGGACTAACAGCTGATTTCACCATAACATTGAAAGCCAATAGCAATGGAAAGATGTCTTTAATGTGCTAGAAAAGGGAACTGTTAACCTGAAAATCTATACCCAGTGAAAAAAAAACCTTCCAAGTGAAGACAAATTTAAATTATTTTCAGGCAAACAGAAACTGAGAACGTTTGCCACCAGCAAACCTACACTAAAGGAAATGCAAAAGAATGATCTTAAGGCAGAAGCAAGAACCCAGAGAGAAGAGCCAAAGCACTCAAGGGAATGAAGAGCAGAGAACATAGTGGATATGGGGATAAATCTAACAAAATAAACAAAATAACAATAATTAAACTTAATAATAAGGTATCAAAGATCAAAATAGAATTAAAACACAAAATAACATTAACAGATTAACTTGGAATGAGATAAAAAGGAGTTAAAGTGTTTTCATGACCTTATATTTTCTAGGATGTAATAGAAATATTAATCAAATTTATACTTTGATGAGTATTCATGTTTTAATTTCTAGAGCATAATTTCCAAATTAGTAAAAGGAAAAATTAGAATAAAAAAATAAATCAAAAGATTGCAGCAGAGAGGGAAATGAAGCAGAACAGGTAGGAGAGAAAGAAAATAAAAAATAAGATGGTATATTTTAAACACAAGTACGTTAGTAATTGTTTAAATCTAAGCAGATAGATTGACAGTTAAAAGAAAAGAATATTAGCTTGGATTAAAGAACATTCTATCCTCTGAAGTTGTGCAGTGCACACCCTATGTAGTCCTGGATCCAACTGTAGAAAAGATGAAAATTAAAATATAGAAAAATAGCTATTAAGTGAGCATGAAACAAAGGATAGCTGGTGTAGCTATACTAATATTAAACACAATAGATTTAAGTCAAAAGACATAGAGAATCACTTTAGAACGATAACAAGTTCAATTCATAGGAAGATGTAACGATTTTAAATATCCATACACCTAATCATAGAGATTCAAAATATGTAAATGAGAAATTGATGGAGCCACAAGTAGACATAGTCAATAAGAGAACCAAAAAAGATACAAGCACTCATATAACAGACTTTAACATACCTCTCTCAGGGATTGGAAGGCCAAGCCACCCAAAAATAACCACTCAGGATTTTATCATCTCTCTCTCAATAACTGATAGAACTACAGGAAAAAAATCAATAAAGAAAAGAACAGAGGTTGAAAATTAATAAACTAGACATCCATTACAAGGAGTTAATAAACTTTCATAAAGTAGAAGAAAGCAGTAAAAATGGTAAGAGCAGGGTAGAGGAGATCAACATAACTGAAATTTGGTTCCTTGAAAAGACAAAATTTAAAAACATCTGGCAAATTAATGAAAAAATTAAAAGAGAAAAAAAGAAAGAAGGCCCAAATAATCAACATCATGAAAGAATGAGTCATCATACCCATAACATTGGAACATTGTTAAGAAGATGTTATGAGCACTTCCATCAATGAAAGGAAATGGAAATTTTATATAAAATTCACAAAATCTTAGAAAAATATAATTTATAAATCTCTCAAGAAGAAACATAAAACCTGATTCATCTCACAACTTTTATATCCCCTTAATGGAAAACTAGAATGCCTTAAATTTTAGAAACAATTGTGCAAGGTCTTCAAAATCTTCATGCACTTTTACCCAACAGTCTCAATTCTTAGAAATTTTCATAAGAAATTGCGTCTAACTGCACAATCTTGTGGCACAAACATATTTCACAGAGTTATTTATACAAAAAAGAAAATTGAACCAAATCTTATGTAAAACTAAACTATTGCTGAACATCTAAGGAGATAGAGTCAAATGAGCCAAAAACATTTGTTTTCTCCTGTCTTCTCATTGGAAATATGGGAGATCTCTTTCTGTTTCATTTGTATTTTATTTGGGCATATACTATAAATGTCCAGCAACAGAGGCATTCATTCAGTAAATCATGGTACGATAGTATGAAATACAATGAAGTTTTTAGAAATGATCATTTTGTGGTAAATGTACTGATATGGAAAGTGTTTTTAAATACCTTGTTATATGTTAAAAAAAAAAAGAACTTATAAAACAGTATATACGGTGTACTGCCATTTGGAAAAAAAATATATGATCTATGTCTATATGGAGAGAGACACATTTCTATAAATATAGAATGAAATCTAAGCAGATAGACAAAAAAAAAGAAAGGATATTTCTGGGTGGTAAGATTATACGTAGGTCAACTTTTACTTCTTTCTCTCTTTTGGGCCAAAGCAAATTACAAGCCCAACCTAGGTTAAAGGGGTAGGGGACTTGATTTCATCTTTTGATGGAAGGAAAGAGTGTGGATCAAGAAGGCAGTGGAGGATTGAGGCCTCTTTTCTACGCTCGAGAACATACTTTAGCAGAGTGTGGAGTTGCTCTTGAAAACTAGTCAAGGGAATTGAAACACTGATACAGCAAATGGCTCCCACCATGGAGCTGTCTATCATTGAGAGGTGCAATGCCTTAAACCCTGAGATCTGGCTTCTAATGAAATTTGAAGATGATCAACATATTGAAAACTAATTTTTTAAAATTATTAAAATTGTGTGAGTCCCTCAACAAGATAATTTTAAATAGAAAGTTAGTCGTCAATTCAAGTCCTTCACTACTCAGGGTCTGTCAGCTCTTTGGTGCTCTACCATGATCACACTTTAAATTCCACTCCTTCAAATAAATATAATTGATAGCATACCATTATGTAGCATTTTACAACCTCTTGATATATAGTCCTTTATTACTGATTTTTAAAAGGAAATTCTAAATAAAATGAGTTGTCAATAATGCAAACTTAAATCCAGATGTATGAAAAGTTCTTGACATGTGGCAGTTAATGAATATGAGCTAATACTGATAAATAACTTTATGCAAAGTTCTAAAATTTATTAAAAATTTCTTTTTAAAGATATAGAAGAAAGAAGAAAAGATTTGAATCCCTGAATCGGCAGTAAAAGAACTGGACATAAAATTTTGAAATTACAGATATGGGATTTGTTGTCTTATAGAATTTAAATATTTTGCAGAAGAGAGAAATATTCTTTTATTAAATATATTTATCAATTGCAGGGTTTCTTATGTTCTCGCATCAGTTTATTGCGGTCAACTACAAGGACAGAAGTTTATATGCATGGTGCCTTATACACAAATATTATCCAAAAAGGGAATCATGGTTATATGTAGTATTGTCTGCAGTACTTAAAGAAATTATCATGAGTTTTGGGCTCCACGTTAGAACAAAAAATCCGAGTTGGGGGAGTGGGGCTCAGACAGTGATATTTTCTGAAAGCTCTTTCAGTGACTCTCATATGCAACCCAGGGTTGAGAATTACTGATTTAGGCAATTTTGAAAACCCGAATGTCCTAGAGAGGAGACCGACCTCTCATTGATGAGGCTATCCTTGAATACCCTTAGGAAGCAGGCAGTTATTTTGGGGAGCTTTACCCCTTGGGCATAAGTTCTCTTGATTGTATGAGAGGAAAAAAGGACCAGATCAGGATAGGCTGACAAGGCACAGTGTCCTAGAAAGTTAGGTCAGGCTTCAGAGAGCAACCGAGCTTTATAGGGAAGCAGGCTTAGTAACAGCAAAACCAAGAATTATCTGTTGTAATGCTTAAGACAGAGTTTCTTATTTCAGGGAACAGAATTATCACCACTATGGGGACTCAGGACCCCAAGTCCATTTGTGATCAATGCAACTCAGTTACAAGTTCCACTGGATTTGGGGCTAATACTGCCAGTAAACTTTATTTATCAGTTATACAGTGACCATTAATTTTTAAACTGTAATGTTTTTGAAATTGCAAGGCATTTTGTCATCAATGAGTACACTTAATGTAGTATTCTTTTCCATTATTACTAAACTGATGGTCTGTCTTAAAATTTATGACATCTTAGATTCAGGGAAACATGGTGTTTGGTGTTTCGAGTTCTCCAGAACTGGGCTTGTGGGTAAGACCTGGCATTAGAGTTAGCTGTGAGGATTTAGGGTCACTGAGAGGAGAAAGAGATCAGAACTGAAATGACAGAGCATAACACAGTCAAGATATTCAACAAGGACTTCTTCTAGTTCTTAAAATCTTGTGCTCTAGTATGAGAAATAGGCCAAGAATAGTGATGTACCCTGAGAATATTGTCCAGCAAATACAAAGTGGTTTGTTCATGAGACCACTTTTCCAACTGCTCACGCCCTCTGTTGGTGGTAGGCAGAGTGGATAAGTGTCCTAGCAGTTTGCTTTTATCTTTCAAAGTCTGTAAATTGGAAGGTGGAAAGTTGTGGGGTTTCACTGCCAAGTTCTGTGGAAAACACTATATGGTTTAAAAATCTAAAGGATCAAGATTGAAAAGGACTAGGGAAGGATTAATGAGTTGCAGTTGGGACTTAAAGAATTTCAATAGGTAAAGAGAGGGCTTTTCAAGGGCTAATGAATGTGAAACTCTTGAGGGGAAAAGAGTAAGGTGCATTCCTGGCACCATGCCTTGTCTGGAACATCTCCTGATTCAGACCTGGAAGTCCTTACTTGGTTAATCCAGGCTTCATTTGCAAAGGCAAGAATCTACTTGCAAACAGTTGAAATGTGACCATATGCTTTCTCTCTGATATTCCCTCCTGATGCCTAAGTGGAGCTTAAGCCTCTCTGAGAGTTTTCGATCACAACTGGAGCTTTATGCCAGCATTTCTTAGCCATAGAGACCCATTTCTCATCTTGCAAAACTTGTTCCAGAAAAGAACTCCCACCCACTTGCAGGGCAGTTCTGGCGCAGACAGACCCCTGAGGGCACAGAGCGGGATAACAGAGGGAGAACTGTATACATCCCCTGATTCTTGAAGTGTGGGGAGGTGTTTCTGGTGCTATCCTCCCAGGGGGAAGAATCCCACACACTGAGGATAATTCCTAGGCATGCCAAGTAATGGGGCACAATTAAATTGGACTCTCCTTCTATCTTAAATCTAATTCATCTTCCTCTGCCATGTACTCACTCCACTAAAATATGGCATTAAAATTCCAGCACTTTACTTTGCACTTTCCACAGCCTCTTATAATCAGCAGTAATCTGATCTACTAGTTCATAAAATCCTAATATGGAATGACTTAGAAAAATGAAAGAAATTGGTCCTCAGCAAATGAGTAACAAGACATCAGCTTGGGAGTATTAGATCCCAACAGTAGAGGAGCAGTATCCAAGGGATAGAATTATTATTATTATTATTATTAATTATTATTATTATTACTACTACTACTACTACTGGATTTGTTGCATTGAGACTAAGAATCCATCCATTGTGTTAGTTGTTAGTGGAATTACATGCTCCTTGAGCACATTTAAATATTCCTTGGGAATGATTTGGAATACTGTTTTCTACAGAAACAGTATTGCTTAAATAGGTCTGTAACTGTCAGCAACTCATATTTAATTCTGAATTTGTTTTGGCTTCTAGTTTTCACACATTCAGGTGTCAGATCTGCTATAGTCTGGGGAAAAAAAATGTTTTCTTTGAAACTAAAACCCACCCCGTCACTGATTCCAATGTACCTTACAGCTTTAGGATAGAAGTACACAGGATTGTGTTAGCTGTACAAGGGTATGTTTTATTACTTCTTTAAAACTAAGATCCTATTGGAATCTTGTCCTCCCCATCCCGAGTGAGGAAATCCCAGACAAAACTTCTCTTGTATTTACTTGCTTTGTCCATGCCAGAACTACAAAAGGAGAAATCATATTCTGGCAGCGGTTGTCCTGAGAGGGAGAAATAAGCTAACATGTTGAAACATTTAGAAATATACCACGAGGGACTTCCCTGATGGCACAGTGGTTAAGAATCCGCCTGCCAATGCAGGGGACACGGGTTCGAGCCTTGGTCCCAGAAGATCCCACATGCCATGGAGCAACTAAGCCCGTGTGCCACAACTACTGAGCCTGCAAACCACAACTACTGAGGCCACGTGCCACAACTACTGAAGCCCGTGCGCCTAGAGTCCTTGCTCTGCAACAAAGAGAAGCCACCGCAATGAGAAGCCTGCGCATCGCAACGAAGAGTAGCCCCGCTCACCGCAACTAGAGAAAGCCCACGCGCATCAACAAAGACCCAACGCAGACAAAAATAAATAAATTAATTAATTAATTAAAAAAAAGAAATATACCACGAATATTTATGTATTATGGGGTGTTTATATGTGCATATACATATATATGTTTATCTTATAATGATAGGGTAAGAGCCAAGATTCCTACATATTATACAACTTAGATTTATTATCAACTCTAGTTTCATGACATTGACTAGAGTGGATGGACTAGAAATAATGGTCCCCTTTAACTTTAGATTGCATGATTTTATAATTTGTATATATTTATATTTTTCTATAATTTGTATATATTATGACTGACTTAATAAGGTGGAGAATATGGGCAGGTCATGTGCATACTTTTCTTTTCCTCCTGAAGGCCAGGTGTGTAAGACTGTATGCAAGAGAAAGCTTCTAAAGATTTTGTACATAAGTGATTGCAACAAGATGACCATTGATGTCCAGGTACGTTTTGAAAGGACAGGAAATTATTTTATGCTTTTTTATATTCCTTACAGTGTTTATTTCATTGCTTTGACTATTAAATATCTAGGAAATGACTGATTAAATAAAGGAAGAAAGAAACGAATGAGTGAATGAAAAAATACGTTCATATCAAATAACGTGTGTGAAATCTACAATAGGAAGTAGTCAGATAGTAAATATTTTAGGCTCTGCAGTCCATAGTCTCTGTCGCAACTGCTCACCTGCCATTTTAGAGCAAAAACAGCTATAGACAACGTGTAAACAAATGAGTGGGGCTGTGTTCTAATAAAACTTTATTTACAAAAACAGTCTGTGGTCTTAATTCAACCAGTGAGCTATAGTTTGCCAATTGCTGATCTAAAGCATCCAGGGCAATCCTTTATTCTCAGAATAACTGATTAACTTATAGGTATTTTAATGATTTGCACGACTGCATGAAAATGTCAGCTCAGAGGAAACACTTCTCACTCAAACTGGTGAGCCATCAATACACAGATGGTGTATAGGACCAGCCAGACTTTTGTACTTCATCTCCTCACTGTCACTAAATTCCTACTGGTCTTGCTGCATTTTATGTGCTTTTCCCATTTCCGGGCTAAATGAGGGAAAGGGGATAGATGGCATAAGAGGACATTACATGCGACTGCAGGCAGCCCAAATTGTCCACCCGTTAGTCACTTTGGATTTCCAGTGGGGTGAATGCTGCATTCATGAATGCCCAGAGACAGCCCGGGCAAGGTCCAGACAGTCTGCTGGCCGAAAGAAAGCTGAAAGCAAAGGAAAGCCTGTGTTGATTGTCATCTGTAGTTATGAGTCTGAGAAATAGTAGCTATGAATCAGCCTGTCTGAGGCTCTGCTGTCTTTATTTGAAGGAGTAAGGAAGATAATATTTTAAAAAGCTTTTAGGAATAAAATGAGCCTTAACCCCTAGAGAGAAGAATCACAGTCTGCAGCTATATTGCTTTGGGGCCTAATGATGATTCATTGTAAAATTAGACCAATTAAGCATCCTCCCCCAGTTCTGTCGTCTTGAGAGAGTTAGATAAGATCATTGGTTCCCTTTGACTCATGGAATCCTAAAACAAAAGGGATCCCAGAGATCTTCTGGTCATAGGGTCATGGAATGTTTGAAGAATAGGACATCTCACTGGAGATCTGGTCAACCCTTTTATTGACAGATGAGGAAACTGAGTCCTGGTGAGGTAAGTGGTGTCCAGTGATTCATAGCTAGTGGGTGGTGAAGGGAGAACTTGAACTGCCATTCTCGATTCTGGGTTGATAGATTGATTGGTTGACTCATTAATACAATTACTATTCATTCAACCAATGTACTTTACACATGGATTCTCAAAGTGATTTTATCAGAGAATCCTTTTTGGTTTTTCACAAGGATCAGAGAAGATGGGCATTCCTAAGAACCTACTTCAGGAAGTGCTGTGATTATTACTCCACACCCTCAAGCCCTTTCAACACCCACATGTCCACTTTACAGGTGAAGAAAATGAGATCCAAAGAGTCTAGGCTGTTCACTCCTGGGTTTGTCTGCATATTAGAATGACCTAGTAATCTTTTAAAAATCCCAAAGCCTATGCCACATCCAGACCAATAAATCACAATTTCTGGGGCAAGGCAGAGACACCATATTTTTTGAAGTTTCCCAGGTGATTTCAATGGGCAGAAAGTTTTGGGAACCACCGGGCCAGGTGATGTCTTATGTTATACCTCATGTGGGAAGACTCATTATCCATTGTGGGAAAAAAATGATCTGGGGACATGAGAAGAAATGCAATAACATTTCTCAAAAGGAGGCCCTGCCTCATACGCACATACACACACACACACACACACATACACACACACCCATAGAGTAGTTCTGAAGAATAAATGAACCAATATAGGTAAAAGTGCTCTAGGAAACCAAAGGAGTTATAGTATATAGCACACTTTTATATTAAGCAATCCTCAAATTTCAATTAGCTGTGAATGTTGTTTTATCCAACTATTTATTTGGAAGAATTATTCAGAAATTTGAGAATCAGTAAATTTTCTAAAGCACTTGTTTTGAAAGTAGTCCTAAAATTGATTGCTTCTTCTTCTGACATTTCTAATATTGCAGTTCTAAGATGACATTTTGATTGGAGTCTATCTGCTTAGGGTCCTAACTTAGCAGCCCACCTGCTCTGCCTTTCAGAAAGCTTTACTGTAGATGCTCTTCAAAGACAGCAGCCGTAGTTTGGGTTCATTCACACTTTATATGAAGTAACTTACTTGTGCTTGCTTGAAAACTAAAACCTAAAAACCATTTTTAGAAGAAATTGTGTATATACTATATTTTAAAATGTAAGGTTATTTTACAAATGTAATGAATCAAAGAAGATGCAGGACATGTCATAATTAAGCTCCCTCTTGATGCTTTTGCATAAAAAGTTTATTACCCTATTCCACTGAAATACCATATATAATATTCTGTTGGGTTTTCTTTATCAAATCCTCCCCTACCAGCCTCAGTCGGGCAGTAGGTGACTTTGGTATGATAAGCTAAAATGGAAGATTATGATATACCATTAAATGTTTCCATTGGAAAAAAATGCCAGATGCATTTTTAAGGTGGTTGTTTCTGGATTGCAGTTTTGGTGTCTTTCAGAACTTGCTCACTTTCTGCAGGTCCAGATGAGCTCTCTGGTCCTCACTCCCCTGGCTCATTTCTGTTTCCACAGTTTGCCTCCATGCTTTTGGCTCTATCTCATTTACTGGAGGCTCATCCTCTCCTGCTCTGAGATCCTCTGTCCTCCCGGGGGTGGGGAAGCAGCGCAGCAGGAGCCCCCGACCCCCGAGTTGCCCATCCAAAACCAATGAACTGTCTCAACATGGTCAAATGCATTCTTGCTCCCAGTGGCTTGAAGTTGCCTTTGCCTGGTGAGCACACTATTCTTACCTAGATTGTGTTTAACTGGGGTGACTTTAAGGGATTATGGGAGGAGCTAAGTGACTCCCCACTCCTGGCTGCCCCTCCGTGTATTCTCTCCTATCGAAGTTTAGAATGTAAAGCAAAATAAAATATTACAGCGCTTCATTCTTATGCTGATATTCAAAAATCTCGCTTTCTATAGGAAATCATTTTGTGGGATTTAGGAGAGAAGAGCCAAGAAATGCTTGCTAGGAAAACCAAAGGACAGAGTCAATAGGAAAGAGTTGGAGCGTTTGTAAAAAGAAAACTGCAAAGCATGGAAGATCTCTTCTATTGTGGTAGTGACAACCTATCAAAATAAACAGTGATGGCGGTATTTGCTTTTCTGAGACTTGAGCCAGCATTTATATTGATAAAACTTCCACGCTAAACAAAATACAGGCCTATCTATCTTCAGTTTTTACATGTGGGGAGCCTGACATCCCAGGGCATCCATGTATCCACTGGGTATCTTCATCCTATGGCAGATAGATGTTAATCTTAGAGACCATATATTCTCAAATGCTTCCACTTCTGGAGCACCATGTTAACAAAAATAAATATAGTATTAAAAAATGAATATATTCTTGTGGGTGAGAGTGGAAAAGGACGGAAAGGAAGAAGAGAGACTGAGATAACCCACACTAAGAAGGCAGAGATAAACAAAAGTGGTCTTTCTACCAACACATGATGGTCTGTTTATTTTGATTGGTCACTAGCACAATAGAATATATCTTTAATGTTTGGGAATTTTCTTTTTTATGATGGCACTGGCTCTTTCCCTATTGACCCAATCTTGTTTTCAGAGCAAGCATTTTTTGACTCTTCTTTCTTAAATCCCACAACCAGAAATCAGGGGGCTACTAAGTGCTACTGGGTGAAGATAAACTCATGAGACATACCTTTCTTTTCATGAGACTTATCTTTCAAACACCTCAGATCTTTGTTTCTAAGGACATCCATACCCCTTGTTTTAGAAAATAAGTTCAATGTTTTTAAGATAGTTGCTTTCTTCAAACATTTTAAGTCATTTTCTTTGGTGGATGTGAAAAATGCAACTGAACACATGAGGCCATTGGGCTATCTGTTTTAGCATTATTGCCAAAATACTGCTTGAAAATTCTGATTCGTCACTCCTTATGGGACTGGTGGCACTGGTTTTCTGTTGTTTCTGTGTGTTTGTGTGTCCATGCATGTGTGTGTGTGTGTGTATGTGTGTGTGTGTGTTTTCCTAGCTTGTTCATCTAGAAGTTTTATTTCCTTTCATCATCCAGGGCAAGGACATCATTAGAGATTCCAATGAGACAAATCCATACCAGGATCAACAAACTAGGGACATTGACCTCATTTCTTATTGCAGAAGGCAGATTCCATGCTGTTTTCTAATACTTCTGGGTCATAGAAAGGTGACTTGTTTTTTTATTTATTGTTCTTCCTGTCGGGTCCAGGTCAGGCAGGGACCCTCCTGGTGTCTGCGTAATGATAACTGAAGCCCATATCCCTGCCCTGGACTCATGTGCAGCTTTTCTTTTTCTCTTTTGCTGCAAGGAAACCTATGGAAGCTGCTCTTATAAAAGATTACGGCACCTGAGAACTGGTAACTTTTGTCCAGCTCCTTTTTTTTTTTTTTCTGGCTGCGCAGCATGGCATGTGGGATCTTAGTTCCCCGACCATGGATCCAGGGATGGATGGAACCTGTGCCCCCTGCAGTGGGAGCACAGAGTCTTAACCACTGGACCGCCAGGGAAGTCCTGTCCAGCTCCTTGTACTCTGGCCCTGATTTTGGGGGTGGGGGGAAGTCAGCCCCTCTGAACTTTCAAGGAGTTAAAGGAAAACCACTGAGTGAGCCTTTAAAGAGGACAGGAAGGTCTAATCCACATGCATCACTATCTGCTTTGATCATAAATCCCCACGCACATTTATTTGTACTATATGTCCCTGTCTGACATGGGAAACAGACATTAAAAATAATTTGGCTTCTTGCTGGGCTCTATGAATTTAAGTGATATGAATGTGCTTGTACATTTTTGCAACGATTAATGCTTGAGGGCCTGGGTGCCAGGCATAGCATACAAGGAGTGGCTCTGCCTACAAATTAGCAGATCAGTCTAGGAATCTGGGAAACCATTCCAATATTTCTGGAATCACAGAGCACTGAGTTCATATTCCCAGGCTCTGCCACGTAATTAATGTGGAACCATGAGCAATGGACTGAACTTCAATAGATCTCAACTTCCTCACTGAGAAACTAAGGAAAATATTTCCTACCTCACAAGGAGTGAGTGAAATTTAAATGACATACTATACATAGAGGGTCTGGAACAAACTATGTGCTCAACAAAAGTTAATTCCTTTTTTCTTTACATGGCGAGTCTTTTATCCCCCAGTCAATATCCCTCCATCTGACCTTATTTTGGTCAATAACAGCCATGTGGAGAGATTCAAGTCTCTTAGAAGTGGGACCCACCGGTCTTCACCTGCCAACGGACATTTATCTCCTTGCCTTAAAAGGAGCTCTGTGCTGTGTGAAAAGGAGAAAGGGATGCTGCTTCGGACCAGGATGGATTTACTGCTTTCTGCTCCCTGTAATTTGAAGGGTTAATTTGCTTTCATGTTGCTCCCACTGAGAATCACTGTTATTATGGGATGCAGGTTCCCACAAAAATAAAGACAAATGCTTTTTTTTCAAAGCATAAACTGGCAAGACCATAGTTAATTTCCATGAGAGTCAAGAGAGCAAAACTCTGGGCCAGTCTTTGAATATTCACATGGGACATTTTATGTCCCAGAGACAGTGCTTAAAAGGCAGGAATCCCATACCTTGAATTCACTTTCCCATGAAAGGCTGCAGAAGTTACTGCAGGAAACAAAACAGCAATTTACCTTTACCCTAAACAATCCTCCCCCCCTACCCTTTCTCCAATCTCCTCTTTCCCACTCCAGTTCACTACCTGAAAAATTCTAGCACTGGGAGGGAACTTTAACTCTTTATTACTCAAAGTGTAGACCATGGACCATAGCTTTGGCCTCACTTGGGAGCTGGTTAAAAATGCAGCGTCTTGCCCCCTACCCCAGACATTCTGAATCAGAGTCTGCATTTTCATAAGATCCTCAAGGATTCCCCTGCTCCGTGGAGTTTGGGAAACAGGACTTTAGCTGGCATCCATGTGGTCGGGCCACATAAAGCTATGTTTCTGAATTGTGGAAATGCTGATCAAAGCCCTACTTGCTGTACGTCTTTTATCTCTATTTTCCTGTTGTAAAAAATCTTTAGCACAAAGGAAGGCAATAACACCAAAACCTCCATGTGGAAAGTTTAGACTCAGAGAGTTTTAGAACTGTGCATTATTTATCGTAGGTCTTCTGTTATATTCAGGCCCACTGGAAACCTGCCTGTACATGTAACAGTATTTTTGGCTATTAATTAATGTCATTGTCTAGTGAGGATCTATCATTCTTACTTGTGAGTAACACAGGACAGTTTTGAAAACCATACTTTTGTTTTCTTGCAGCAGTGGTTTTATATAGGCCTCTGGGTAAAGCAGATACTGTTGGGCTGACCTAAACTATACCAAGAAAACCAAAGCGTGAAAAAAAAAAACAAATAAAATTTAAACAGAGGTGTTAGAGATATTTTGGAAAATGCCAAAGTTTTGGGG
This sequence comes from Eschrichtius robustus, assembly GCF_028021215.1. NCBI lineage: Eukaryota > Metazoa > Chordata > Mammalia > Artiodactyla > Eschrichtiidae > Eschrichtius > Eschrichtius robustus. Next base: position 40,117,602 of record NC_090839.1, read on the forward strand.
GTTTTTTTGTTTGTTTTTTCATTTTTTTTGTTGTTGCTGTTTTTTTACACTAAGACAAGGATGGGAATTAATAAAATAGTGTCGAGCATGCAAAATATACAGTTAATGTCTAAGTATAATCACAACATGACGTGTAACTATATCATGAAGTCATGGTATTCTGACTCATTTGTAAACATAATTTATTAGCAAATAGATGTTGAATATTAACCATACATAAATCATGTTACAAAGGCTCTGGAGGAATATGAAATGAAGACATTTTGCCGTCAAAAGTGTCCTGTGGGGCTTCCCTGGTGGCGCAGTGGTTGAGAATCTGCCTGCTGATGCAGGGGACACGGGTTCGAGCCCACATGCCACGGAGCAACTAGGTCCATGAACCACAACTACTGAGCCTGCATGTCTGGAACCTGTGCTCCGCAACAAGAGAGGCCGCGACAGTGAGAGGCCCGCGCACCGCGATGAAGAGTGGCCCCTGCTCGCCGCAACTAGAGAAAGCCCTCACACAGCAACGAAGACCCAACACAGTCAAAAATAAATAAATAAATAAATTAATTAATTAATAATAAAAAAAAAGTGTCCTGTCACTGATGAGGATGAAGATGTTTATAGCTCGTCATTACCCAGGACCCGAGAGAGACAGCCCTACAAGTGACACAGGGAAAAGGGAGGGACTCAGAAGCAGAAGAGATGGGTCAAGATCAGCGGAGAAAACCTCGTCCCTGAAGGTATCACCGAAGGGAGCTGCTAACCAAAAACTCTGCCTACTGTCCTCCAATTCCCTATCTTCCTGAGCCTACTCACTACAAACCCTCCACGATCCATCACCCAGGAAAGGGCGAAGAGCAGAGCCTTCTGGTGGATTAGGGTGGATCACCCTTGCACTCATGGGAAACAGGAGAAGTGAGCTGGGGGACCTTGGCTGCGAGCCCCCTGACAGGCACATCCTTCACACTGTGGCATAATGTGGCCTGGTATGCTTTGAAGGCCTCTCATGGCGGTGGTCTTGATGTGTCTTTCAGTGGACACTGATTTTTATCACCAATCCATAACAAACTATTCTGCCGACAGAAGGAAAAGGTGGGGGTCGGGGTAGAGGAGTGGGTAGCTGATAACAGTCTGCATTTAGGAAAGGTTTACAAAGATCAATATAAGCATCCTTTGGGGGCTTCCTCTGGCTGCCAGCCTGCTGTGTGGGGACTTTCATGTGTGCACAGAGGGGGATCGAAATCACATGTCATGTTTCTGAGCTCCTAGTCAGTAAAGAAAGCTTGCACATATGCAAAACAAACTTGTAATGCTCAACCTTTATATTGGTTTGTACACATATAAGCAATTGTCAAAGCTCCTGGAACTGTATACCTTAGACCTGTGTATTTCACCTCATATAGATTCTATCTCAGTACAAATAAATTAATTAATTAAGTAGCTTAGCTGGGTAAGGGGGGGGATGAGGGTTTCAGGAGACACGCTTCGCCTGCCATTGATAATTGTTATAACTGAGTGATGGTGAGTCCATGGGGGTCCCTTTACCAGTCTTTTTTTTTTTTTTAATTAATTATTTATTTATTTATTTATGGCTGTGTTGGGTTTCTGTGCGAGGGCTTTCTCTAGTTGCGGCGAGCGGGGGCCACTCTTCATCGGGGTGTGCGGGCCTCTCACTATCGTGGCCTCTCTTGTTGTGGAGCACAGGCTCCAGACGTGCAGGATCAGTAATTGTGGCTCACGGGCCTAGTTGCTCTGCGGCATGTGGGATCTTCCTAGACCAGGGCTCGAACCCGTGTCCCCTGCATTGGCAGGCAGATTCTCAACCACTGCGCCACCAGGGAAGCCCCTACCAGTCTTTCTTTAAAACAAAAAGGCAAGGAAGTGGTTAGCTTAGTCAGAAGACTGGTTTACCTTTACAGGGTCAGGAGGGGACAGGCTCAGAGGTGGGACAGGGGAGCTGACAGCATCTGTTTCTTGACCTAGAGGGTGGTTCCATGGGTGTTTGCTCTGTGATAACTCACTGAGCTGTGTATCATTTTCTCTGTGTATGTTACGTTTTGCAATAAAGGTTTTTAAACTTCTGTACCACGAAAGACACCATAAAATACATAATAATACATGCATATAAATTAACTAAAGGATTATATGTCACAAGCTTTCCTAGGTGCCATTTTGCACATAAATTCGAGCACACAAGAAAGAGATGAACATAAATCACCCCCCACCCTACCCCCCAGGCTTCAGTGCTGTTGATTGTTGCTAAGAGAAAAAAAGATGTCACCCAGAGGGAGGGGGGAGAGCATCTTGGGATGTTTCATAGTCTGGGCCCTTCTAATCACACAGTTTGCATCTCCTTCCTTGGAAACAGGAGCCAACAAGCATTTCCTCACGTGAGTTTAAGCAAGGCCGACATGCCTCAGGGCCTTTGCACTTGCTGTGGACTTGGCCTGAGGCTTGGCTGCCGCTGAAAGTTGGAGAGCTTACTTCCTCACTGGCTTCAGGATCTGACTCAAATCACATTTTCTCAGCACTAAAATCTAAAATTGCTACTATACCTCTCTTGACATTTCCTAACTCTTTTCTCTGATTTGATCGTCTTCTTGGCACTTATAAATTAGATTGTATTTGAATCGCTCTCTCTCTTCCCCATTGGAATGTCAGCCGCACAAGCACAAGGATTTGTGGCGGTTTTGTTCACTGCACCTAAAATAGTGCCTGGCACATAATAGGTGCTCATTAAATATTTGCTGAAATAATTGAATCACTGAAAGGGGAGATGTGGGAGTAGAAATTGATGTTACAAAGGCAGTCTTCGGCATAATGAATTCATTGTTTACAAATGCCTTGTGGTTAAAGAATCTATTTTACCTTATTCCATAATACTTTTTACTGCTTATTTTGTAAAGCTACAGGTAGAATACATTTTGAATGTTATGGATTATGGAGCCTGACCCGGAATCTTTATTTGTACCATGGATTTCATTAGAACTCATGTTCTGCATTCCAAACACCACCATGCGAACCAGCCTTTGAAATATGACAGTGTGCCTTAATTGTACCTCGAGTCACCCCCAGGTTGAGCTGTGTATTCCACAGACAGTCCCCAGATTTCTCTTACTGCAATCATTACACCAGCTAAAGGACATATTTTTCAGCTGATATCCTGCTGTTGTTATGAAGGGAATTGATTCTAATTGCCAGTTTCCTGCATTTTTCTTAAACATTTAGCCTTTGCAAGAAAAAAAAAATGCACGATGAAAATTCCACACGTTACTAGGATTACTTCATAAACAGAACATTCTTGACTTTGGAATTCCCCCCAGACTCTGAACTGAGCTTACCCATACAGAAAACCTGAATTCATTCTGAAATGGGAGGAAAGCAGGGCAAAATGTTATCTTGGAGCTATGACATTTGGCTTCCAGTAGACACACAAAATGGACACACATCAAATGTCAGGCAGGCTGATAACGGACAGGAAGTACCTCTGTCAACACAGTGAGCTTGACCTTCGCTGGCAGCAAAACCCTGGATGCAATGCATCTGCTCTAAAACAGTCACCCAGGGAGTGAGCAAAGCCGGGCCTGCAGGCAAGGATGCAGGACCGTCGTGCTCGAGGGTCTCAGGACACCCTACAGATAATCAGACTGAAGTCCGGCCAACAGGGAGGGCCCCATGTATTTATCCATTGTTGGGAGATGAGCAGAGCAGAAAAATAGACCCTGGTTCCAAGTCTTCCCTGGCTCCATTATCAGGAAAACAGGACAATATAAGACAGAAATAAAATACAGAAACTTCCTCTTTGCCATCATTTTGAATCTGTCCTGGCACAGATTTGCACTGACATCAGCTCCCAGTGGGTCCAATATGAAATTTATCTTCATGGAAATGTGACCTTTGGCTGCCAGTAGACTAAAAAATATAGCCAACAATGGGGCAAATAAAGATAAAGACGTTTGTGCAGGACAAATGCTGCATTTCCTACACACAGCTTTATAACTCCCCTGTCCCGGGAATGAAATGAAAACAAATGGATACAGTCGGCCATCGGGAACCTCCGCTGTGTTATCTGCACACTGCTCAGGGTGATAAAGTAGATAATCTCCTTGCAGGGATTGGAACAGGATGACTAATTGATATTGCTATGAATAAACAGTGTGTGATACTTGCAAGGCGGGCGGGCAGGGACTGTCGTAAAATGTTCTAGGCAATTCACTAGATTTGTGCGCTGAAGACCTCATTTTGTTTTAACACTCAGGCCTCCTCGGCTTTAGGGTTCAGGAAATGATTTTGTGTTCCCACATTATGTGTGTACGTGTGTGTGAATGATTTAAGATTTTTCAAGTGTCAGACGTACTGTTTTGCTTAGCCAATCTTTTTAAACCCAAGTTCGATCTTAATTAAATCACATATGTTTTGAACTCAACATGTATGTGTATTTTACTTTGAGTATCTTTAGGTTATGGTTTAATAACTTTGGTCTTATTTTGCCCTGGTGCATGTTTTGGTTTTCCCTATTAATGTCTTGCATTTATACAGCTGTTTTCAAAGCAGCTGTGAAATATTTTTAAAATTTCTTCCCAAGGGGAAGAAACTGAGTCTAAGCAATACAGAAAAAGAAGAAGAAAAAAAAAAAGACAAACATTCTTCTATGGGGTTCTGTCAGTGTATTTCAGATATACCAGGAAATCAGCTAAGCTAAGCAAACATAGACATTTTATGTGGCAAGAACAAAGTAATAGCCTTTTTACTTCAATAAATCACTGTCATAATTGTCCTAAAGCAATTTGTTTTGAGGACTAGACTTTGGGAAATCCTCCTTCCCAAAATATCCCCTTTATCTGGCTTTTCCTGATAGCAGAAATTCCACTGTTTGAGAGGCTGCAATAAAGCCACGGGGTACAAATATCTCTGCGAAAGGAGGGGCCCCTGAAATATTTACACTTCGGGGTGAGGTGTTTAATCAAATGTGATAACTAACCGGGATGTGTTTTTCTCCTGAAGCCACTGATTTCCAAGAGGGAATGGTGTCAAGATAGTGGTGGGAAGTTCTGACAGTGAGGGTAGGAAGGTGTTAAAGACAAGAGTCAACATCCTCTTACCATGCTGAGGGCTGTCCGTTTTAGTCCACGGGTCTGTGCAGTTAAACATCTGCCTGAGAGTCTCAGAATAGAAGCTGGACATAAAACATCATGGGGTATGGCAGCTTTTCCCAGCTACCTGAGCTTCCTCTTCACCCCAGAATTTCCGATGGAATTGTTCTGGGCATATGAGCAAGACAGAGGCAGAAGAAAGTTTGAGAATCACTGCACCAGCGTATCCATTTGTCTGTCATTAAAGTAATGTGAGCCCCAATAGAACATTGCTCCCCGGGAGTTGGCAAAGTGCCCCCCAGCTCTGCACCTCTAAGAGGAAAGAAAGGGGTATATAGGAGTCATTTTTAGGGCTGGCCTCTGTCTCTTCCATGTGTTGCTGACTAGGGCTCTTGGCCTCCTGAAGCAGTAGAAATTGATCAGAGGCCAGACAAGAAATTCAGGCAAGGCTTTATTGAGGTCCCTGCTGCAGCAGACGGGGAGTGAGAATAAAACATTCCCTTGCTCGCTCCCCAAAGGGGGGTGAGCTGGTTCCCTATATGGGGTGAGAGTAGAGGCGGGTCCAGGGGTGGGCCAGAGGGGTGGCTTAGGTGGTTTGCGCACCCCTTATGTGGTGCTGTGTGCAGGGGGCATGCGCAGTACCCTGCTTTTGCTCCTGACACCTCAGAAGTGGCAGTTGGGCTTTTTGGTCTTTTTGTATCTTGTTGCCCATAATTTGCCCCAACTGCACATGCACGCAGTTATTTTTAGTCACATAGTTTCTTTGTGTTCTGTTGCTCGAGGAGACGTTTGTCCAGGTGCAAGCACTGCAGGCAAGGGGCCTGGGTCCCAGGTCCCAGCCTGTCTCCCATGGGCAACGCCCCCCTCTCTCCAGTACAGCTATCCCCTTCTCCCACCACATACGCGCTACCATATGGCCAAGAAGGCAGAGAAGGTCAATGCTGCGGTTGTGTGGAGGATCATCCATCAGGTTGTGAGGAGCTATGGGCTTAGGGAAGGAGCTCGTCTGCCTTGAGTGTATAGGAATCTATCTGTAGGGGGAGATAGCCAGACACCTCAGAATTTCAGCCAATCACACGTGACCGTCACAATTGTACTGTCTCTGAACCACATGTCTAATCACTTACATATTTTCAACTTCCTTTCTTTCAATTATTTGACTCAAATAAAAACTAAGCTCACCCCACACTCACTTCTTCCTTCAAAGCACTTACCACAGTTTTTAATTCTGTTTATTTGTGTGCCAGGCCTACTGGACATGATCAAGGAATAATTGCTAAATTTTACTTGCTCAGTGTTATCAAAGACTAATTATTTTGTTTTGTTTTTCAAAAATTTAAAACGTGGTTCATCTGCAAGTATAGAATAAACATGAATCAAAGATTTCAACTCCATTATGAGGGGACCAGGACTATGGAAAACCAGTTCCAAAGAGGAATAGAAAATCAGAGGTTATTACAGGCATTTGAAAAAGATGGACTAAAATGTCCAGGTTAGATAAAAAGCTGGTCAACATCTCACGGGGCAACCAGACAGTCACCTTAAGGTTCCATGTAGTGTGGTGGTTCCAAGTAGTGTAGTGGTTATCACATCTGCTTTACACGCAGAAGGTCCTGGCTTCCATTCCCAGTGGAACCACAAGACTGCTTATATTTCTGTTCAAACGGTCACCTTAGGAGTTATTTTTTTCTACCAAACAGAACACTCTTACATCTTCTACTGGATGAAAATCAACATCTTCTCCACTAGATGGTGACTCAAATGAGAGGAAAGATCACGTCTTTTATTTTACTCAAATTAATTAATTTTACAAAGAAACTTTTCACCTTATCTATACATGGGAACCAGGATTACTTTCCATAAATCCAAGGTAACACCCCAACGTTGGCACAATAGGACAGTGTTTTCTTCAATGTTGGTAAAGCCTTCATTTTACTAGGCCCAGCTTTGCAGAGAAGGCACAGAAAACCTCCCTCGTGGAGGGGCACACTTCCTGACCTTCAGGTTCATGTCTTTGAAAATGTTTGCTTCTGGGACACTGGTTAAGCCAAGGTCCTTTTCCCAGTTGGACCACTACACTCTTATTAAGCCTAGGTTTTAGGTTTGCTTGAAGAGGTCTCTTCTGGCAGACCACATAAAACCATTACAATGAATACTGTTGTCTGCCAAAGGCTCTCAATCTGGAGCCTGCTCTCTCTTGGTTAAAAAGGGACATTAGCAAGCATTAGAGACGTGTTGAAGACACCCTAGCACCACACTGAGACTTTCGTCATGACATTGGCAGGGTGACCTACCAGGAATGAAATGTGGGTAACCATCTCAGTAAACGACTCTAATTTTTTTTAACAGCACATCTCCTCCACATATTGGGAAACACAGGGCTAGAGATGATGGCTAACACCCTCTCATGCTCTAACATTCTTGTTTTTCTTATTTAGGAATGGCATCAAGAAATGAAAGACTTTAGTGAGCTTCTAATCCAAGATTTCGGAGAAGAGGTTCAGATACACGACACAGGATTCGTGACTCCTAACTACAGTCCAGTGTTCCTGCCAATCTAACTGTGGCACACATTGAGTTCTATTTCTAAGTTGATGGGTCTAGTCAGAGCAAGACTGTATATGGTAATAGGACTGGATGACTTCTGAGAATTCGGGGAGGAATCCCGGTAGGCAGCATTGAAATAGCCACAGTAAGAGGAAACATGGGCTCTGGTGCCAGAGCTGCTAGGATTTTGCTCTCCACCTCTACTCCTTACTATTTGCGTAATCTTGGGTACATTTTTTAACCACTTTGAACTTCAGTCTCTTTATCTGTAAAATGGGGATAGTATTCAGACTTCTCTCATTGAGTTGTTGTGTAGATTAAATGAGTAAACGGAAGGCATTCAGCAGAGTTCCTGGCCCATGGTCAGTGATGCATAAATGCAAGGTGCTGTTGAAACTGGCCTGCCCACCTCTCACAGGATTCCATTTCTCCTTCCATCCTCACCCCACAGCTATTCCTCTCGGTTTTAGAAAATAGCATTTCTACAGTACCCAAGATCGTATTCTTCTCCATATGTTGGCCGAGGAGCCTGGCAGATGGAAAATCTCCAGCTTGCTTGCAGAACAAAATCCAAATGGACTGTATTTTTATAACGGGAAAGATCAGTAGTGAAGTGAAAAACCCCAACCAGTGTTTGTTCCTGCAGGACGAAATGATGGCAAATGAGCAAGAATTTGGGAGCATAGCAAACATGGAGAAACTGGCTGAAAGCAGGGCAGGATAGTTAAAGAGATGTAAAGATGGACAGAGAGATTTTAACTGAATCCAAAAAATAAAGGGAATTTAAAAGCTGTCCTTGAATTAAAAAAAAAAAACTTTGGGGATCACTAATGCGTGACTGTTAGACACCCTTACTAGGAAACACCAAAACACCCTTAGTAGGAAACACCAGTTGGGCAAATGTTCTGAATGGTCCCAATCCTCATAGCAGCATTAGATAATTTGGACAGTCATGATGGAATCTTCTGATTTTCATGTCTGATTTTTAAGGAGTGAATTCAGACAGATCTTCTGATAGAAACAGAGGGGCTTTCTCCATTTCCAAAATTTCTTTCGAAGAACATTTAGGGTCTGATTGTTATGTGCAAAACCCTATGGTAGAAGCTTCCCTCAAGGAGTTTCTGATGGAATGAGTGAAAAGCAGAACACATGAACAAATAATAGAAATCTGAAGCACTGTGACAGAGCCAAGAAAGGGTGCTGTGGTTCATTTGTTACCAGACTATGGCTGTGGAGAAAGGGAAGTGACCAGATCACAGTAAGAAAAATGCTGACACTTTGTGGGCTGGTCAGATGCCACTTTGTTCAGTTCTGGTTGTGCTGTTTTAAGAGGGACACTCAGGGAATATAAGATGGTGGTCCCTGGTGGTACTTTGCCAGGGAAAAGAGGAGGAAGGGATCCCTGAAATCATCAGGTGGGCAAATCCGCAGAGTACCATGGGAAACATCATGAGGAAGAAGTCAGTTCCTTCTCTAGTATTTTTCTAGGTTAACCAGATGGAAGTAATGAGGAAGCAGCTTTGAGCACACAATGAGAATGTAATAAGTCATGTGTGTTACTGAGAGCAGAATAGGCTATATTTGGAGGTAGTGAGCTCCTGACCACTGAAGGCATTCAAGTAATTTTTGGATAACAGATATAATGACTGCTAACCAAGTGATCCCTACATGGGGAACCCTTGAGTTTTTTCCCTACTCTAATATATTTTGTGAATAGTAGAAAAATTAAAACAGAATTAAAATAGATTTTTTTAAAAATTTTTTTTAAATGTTAAGAGCACATCTCTTTTACAAAATGAAGCACACAGATGTCATTTTATCCACCAACAGCCTAACAGATTTAGACTCCAATTCTAGCCCAGCTCCTTACTAGATAAGGTGTCTTCTCATACAAGTGTTTCCTCAACCCCTCTAAATTTAAATTATAGTCCCCTTGGTATATTCCCTCATAGCATCCCTTTCCCCTTCACAGCATTATCACAACTTGTAATCATCTCTCTGCCACATACTGAAAGCTCCAAAAGGACATGAAACACTCTGAATTGGTCGCCCCTGGATACCCACCACCCAGTGTCGGTGACAATGAGCGGTTTGCAGATAGTTGTTGAAATGAATTTTAAAAATGTAAATCCCTGCTCTTTGGTTCCAAGTTTTTCTACATAGTGGAGATAAAAATGCCTGCCCTCAGAGTTTTGTTTTTTAAAGATTAAGTGTGTGAGTGTGTGTGTGTACATACGATCAGCATACATAGGATATGATAATATGTATAAATGTGTGTGGTATATGTTCATATATATGATATCTGAATTCCAACTCCTGTGTGGTGTGGCACATAAAAGGTGCCCAATAACATGAAAAGTTAGCATTGGTTTATTATTATGGCTTCTCGATACTGAGTGTGTAGTCTATGTTAGAGAACTGTGGGTGCCCGGAAGTGGAGAAGTGAATTCTTGCTCTGAGATTTGGGGCTCTATAAATCCAGATGAAAACATGCAGAAAAAGGTAATACTACCAAATGCACAGATTCATTTATTCATTCAACAGTGTGTTAGGTGAGGAGAATGCAAAGGTGGATTCTACTTGGAACCTAATACCTTTACTTAACATAGTGAAGGGTCTGGTATAAAAGATGGACACGGACACATAATTACAAGGCAGTGAGATGAGAACAAGAAGAGAGCAAAGTAGAGTGAAGACTAACCCCAGAGTGTTTGAATCCATCAAGTGATACTTGAATAGAAACTCAGATCAGGGACTTACAGGAGTCAGGGCTGAAATTCAGAGCCAATTTCTACCATATCTACCTGTCCATACCAGTTAGTAACAGGCATCGCTCCACTCCTCACCCCAGCGTTCCGTACCTACCCACCCTGTGGAGCTGCCCCAAAAACCAGCTGGTAAAGTCTTCCTCACTGGAGCTGCAGGGCTCCTTCAGGACCAAGCTGATGCATCAAGTCTAACTGGTCTTTTCCTGACCATGATCTCTTATTGAATATTTGACAATCACCCTTCCCAGGAGGATTTGGGAGTGTGGAGGAGGAGGAGGAGGGAAAGCTTGAGGAAGAAAGGAACATCATAAAAAGAAAAGACCACGTGGTCTGAAATCACTGAAGTCCAAGGTGAGAGGGCAAAGCAGAGACCAGTGCGTGGGCCTAGGTGAGTGGATCTTGAAGGGCAAAATATTATGCAAGCGGGGCCCTGGCATATTGATGCCAGCATTGAAATCTACCACTTTCTAGCTTTGTAGACAAGGGCAAATCATGTGGCCACACTAAGCCTCAATTCTTCATCTATATAATAGGGATAATGATGGCACCTTACCTCTGTGTAGTTGTGAATATTACTATGATCCATGACAAGTGATAAGTAAAGAATCTGGCACAGAGAAAGCGATCACTACTGTTATTATTGGGTGGCTCTGTGCTTATTGCTCTGCATGCACCCTATTATCATTCAACCCTCAACATCCCTAAGCATGATTGAACAAGATGGTAGCCTCTGGGTAACAGAACACATGAAGGAGTCCACTGTTAGGATGGATGGTTTCTGACCCCGAGTTTGTGCTGCAGTTATTAGGTCCACTATCACTCTGAGAATTGTGAGTGGATAGCTGGCTGACATGTCTTTGGTGCTATGGCAACACAGACCTTTTTGATGTTCCTGCTTGATAATTTCACAGGCAATGTTGTACGTAATAAAAATTGCATGACCCTGAACCCAACCAGAGCACTCTTAGCAAGAGAGAGGCACGACAGCCAGCAAGGCAGCAACAGAGCTCAAGAGACGTGTGTAAACAGGGAACAAAAAGGAGAATTAGCCTTTAAACAGTAGCTATGAATATGCCATGGTAGCCATAAAGGCTGTTTCTAAGCCATGTTCTCTGTATTACAGTTTAGACTTTGTTTCCTTCCTTCAATGGAAAGATGTTAAAAGGTTAATTTCAAAATGAAAAGAGAAGAAGATCATGTCCCAGGATGATGAGCACACGGGGGACTTCCTTAAAGATAGAAGAGAGGGGCTTAGGGAGGCCATGTTTCCTAGAAATCTGCTCTTTTAAAACTCACCTCCTTAGCTAGCTGCCTCACATAACTTCTCACATGCATCGCATTAAACCTCAGATTTGAGAAAGATGATCTTTAAAACCCAGCGACTAATTTATTTCATTCCCTAGATTGCTATCTGCCTGAGCCAGTCAGATTAAATATTGATAGAGATGGTGATTTCCAGTCAGAACGCGCAACACCATGGTAACATCCAAAGAGAACGAACCTTCTAGGTGCACCTGCATTTGGAGATAGCTGGCTCCAAGGCTTCCATCTTTATTGGGATCCAGTTAATCTAAAATACAATCAAATCCCAGCCCTTCATCAATCCCAGCCTCTTTACTCCTGGGAGACAGATTTGATTTAACTTTCAAGGAAACCCACGTTGGCTTTCTTCCCTGTTTATTTATTTATTTTTTCTATTCTCTTCCACAGTACTGGTTAGGAGTAATGACTTACTTTTTACGCCCCATATTGGAAGAAAGGTGTCCTTGGCTGCACCCATAGTCAGCAATGGGAGGAAGAGTCAGTGATAGCTCAGCGGGCAGTGCATGGAGAGACTTTGAAATCCCGGGCATGGTCAGGATGTAAGTGTTGGTCTTTATTCAAGAATTTATTTCACCTCTCAGGGATCCTTGTTTAAGGTCCCTCCTCTCTCTCTGCCCTGCTCCGGAAATCTAAGATACTCACCTTCCTCCTGGATTCTAGCTTTCTACCTCGGGTAGAATTCCCAGGTCACTCACCAAATAGTGGGACCATTTTTGTTTCTCATCCATCATCCTTACCATTCTGACACACACCCAGACATTTCCACAATGTCCCCAATAAGACCCACCATTCAGCAGTTTCTTAGAAAGGATCTGAGTCTCTCATTCTGTGAAGAGTGTCTGCAGCCACAGTCTGACAGGGATTTGCATTTTAAAAGAAACAATACTCAAAAGTATGTGACATTTAAGACCTACAGGAGAGGCTGTTATGGAAGAGATTTTGTATGTGGAAAGGACTGACTGCTAAGTATTGATCAGAAAGGAAATTTAGAGTAGGAACTCATTGTGTTGGATGAAAGAAAATGTATCATATTTCACTGGTAGGGGTTAAAAAAAACCTGAAGTTAGTAAATTCAGAAGAAACTGTCAGTCAGACTTTGTGGAGAGAAAGTGCACTCACTACAGAAGGGAAGAGAAACAGGATAATAGAAGACATTGCATTTGTTTACCCACAATTCAAAAGGGAACCCAGAACGTAGTATGAATCTGAGCAAACACAATGGACTGTCTGAGACCAGAGTGAATGATGCACTTTCACTGAGGATAAGGTCTGAGAAGGAGAAGTTCACATGCAGCGGAAGGAAAGTCACATGCAGCCATCAGAGGTGGGGCTGGGGACTCAGAGATCAACAGCTCTCCACACAGAATTCTCATCTCCCATCACCTCCTTTCCACTGTTGGATGTTCCTCAAGTCCCTCATCTAGCTGAGTGGTCCCTGGGGTGGGGAATGGGCTCTCAGAGCCATTTCCTTTGAAACTCTACACATGCTGGTTTGGCTTCTAACTGCCCGGTATCTGAACACCTTCATGGTTTTGCCACTGAACAGCTGTATGACCACCTGAGTCATTTGATCTATTTGGACTTCATCTATAGATGAGGGTATTGGAGTAATGTAATGAAGTAACCCAGGATTCCTTCAATCTAGGATATATGTTATGTTTGACAAACAGATTCTGCTGTTCGGAAAAGAAAAATACCTGAAAACCACAGATCTTGAGTATCCATGACAAACCCTTACGTGGTCCAAGTTGTTCCACTGTTTTGACTGAAATTAACCATGGTCACATGATTTCTGGGTCATTGGAGATCCCTTTACTGTAATAATCAGGCTGACCTATATCCCTTGGTATATTGTTGGTATGATAGCAGCAGGGGGAGCAAGCCCAGGGATGATCGAGGGCCAGCGGCACTAGCCAGAAACTGAGGCCAATGGTGAGAAAGGATTTTTCTTGATTTTATAAGCTTGTAGGGGAAGGAAGAGGCTTCAGGTCACGCTAACAAGCAATAATCCTAACTGGTAGCCTTTTTCTATAGCACTTTAATGTGTCAGACACCTTTCTAAGCACCAGATCTAGAAGGAACTCATTTAACTTTCACAGCAACCCTATAAAATAGGTATTATAATTACAGATTTTATAGATAAGGAAACTGGGACACAGACTATTTAAGTAGCTTGCCCACGATTATGCAGCTATTAAGAGAAGAGCCTAGGATTTGAAACCAAGAACTCGTGTCTTGATTCAGTGGGCATGAGACAACAAGGGGATCATTCACTTCTAAATCTCTCGGTAAATATAGAATGAGGCCAGAGAAATTTCTCCTGGATGTCAGTTTCCTTAAGGTCAGCCTATTGAGCCTTCAGACTAAGTTCCCCAAAGACATTAGAGACAATCTGGCTTTCTAATTAATCTAAGAGTTGACATTAGTGGGAAATTAATGAAAAGGATTCTGGTAAATTCCATTTAACTTTTTCCGAACTTGTAACTATCTTGGCATGGGAAGTGTTCATAGAGAAAACTATCTTACAAATCAGTAATACAGTATATTTATTAATGCTTTTAACCTTTTTAAGAACCATCCTTCAAAGGGTTCCCTTTTGACAGAGATGAAGACTGAGTGACTGAGTGCAGTAACGTTACTTATACAAACTCCAGAGTAAATGATGTCAGAGCAGGATCAAAACTCCTATTTCCTGAGTTCAGACCAAGGATTTTCCAATGAGACAACATGGACCCCATATTTCAATCTCTTTTGGTCTCTGTTTTTCTCTCTCCCCAACTTGTATCTTAGCATCTATGTAAGTCAGGATCGCCATAGGAGTTCAAGAGTACCTGAGTGAAGTGACAGCCCACAGAGATGGGCATAAGATTAAATAACTGTGTGCTATAGATGCCCCTTCTAATGCCTCCCATGCATCTCCTCACCTCCTCTCAATCTCCCTGTTGCTATCTTGACTCATAACTTCACCCCTAGATTAATTCACCCTTAGATTGCTGCCTCTGGTTTCTCTGCCTCTATACTTCCCCTTTCCTCAATCTATGTCCTTGCTACTTGCAATTTTATCTTTCCAAGGTTTTGTTTAAAATTCCAAGCCTTTGATCATAATCTTCATGGGCTTCTATTGTCCTGAGGGTTACTCCATTGTCCTTGGTATGTGTAAAGGCACTTGGAGTTCATAAACAAGGCAAATTTCTGCCTCTACTTCTCTGTATGCCAAACAGTCTTCATAGATTCTTTAACAGCTGTTAGCCTCATCAACGTTCTGAGGAACAGTACACATTTTAGAGAAGTCAGTACACTGTTACTATTAAGGACATAAGCTTTGGAATGTGATAACATGGGCTTGGCTCCCAGCTCTCCTTCCACTAGCTTGGGACAGCTGGAGGGTTGGCTGGAGGATGCATGATCTAGGATGACCTCACTTAGATGTCTGGAAGTTGACAGGTGATTGGCCAAGGGCTGGCTGACTCTCAGCTGGTCCTCCTTGGATCTCTGCCATGTAGCCTCCCATCTTCCAGCAAGGCAGCTTGGACTCATTCATATGGCGGTCCTAGGATCTCAAGTGTAGCTGGAAAGCAAGCCGTAATGTGAAGTGTGTTTCAATTCTCTGCCTGCATCACATTTACTAATGTCTCTGGACCAAAGCAAGTCACATGGCGGAACCAAGATTTAAGGGATGATGAAATAGACCCTACCTCTTAATGGACAGGGAGGAATCTTGAGCAACGTACCATACATTTTAAGTTTCAGTCCCCTTATATGAATAATGGAGATGTTAGTGTTCATTTCTGAATCATAAATTAGTAGGGAGGATTAAACAATATGAGATATATCAAGTGCCCAGTACAGTATTTGCACCTAGAACGCACTCAATAGATATTCTTCACTGTTTAAGTTCAAATATGAATTCTGTAGTAGCTATTAAAATGTAGAGAACATTCTTTGACCTTTCAGGGAATCTAAGTTGTCACTGAATTCTTGCTGTACAGTTTTAATTCATGTGGCTTCTTTCTTTAATCTACTGGGTTTATTGCAGAATATTGATGATATTTGATTTCCGGGGTGGGGGGGAGGCAGCTTTAAAGAGCCTGGGAGCAGAAAGCAGTCTTTACATATGTAGACATTAAAATGGACCACAGTAAGTTAAAAAAGAAAAAAAACACTATCTCTGGATTATAGTGATGAAAAGTACTTCAGAATGTCCTTTGGATTTATTAACTTTGTTATAGATTAATTATCTGAATAGGGTTTCTGGTTGAACTCACAAAGCTCAGATTTTCATTTAAGCCAATTTATCAGAGTTGTGGGTGGCCACATCTGGTTGTGTTCTGAATGGTGTAGAAGATATCAACCAATTGGTCTTGTTTTAGAATGCAAATTTGTCTGTAATTATTCTTCTCTCTGTATTCACTCTTTCAATGTGATTTTACAATCCAGCTTATCAAGAGAGGCAGAGTCCATTTCCCCACTCCTTGAGTCTGAGCTGGCCTTGTGACTTGCTATGGCCAATAGAATGCAATGGAACACATGATGTGTGAGTTCTGAGCCCAGACCCCAAGAAGTGTTGCCCACTATTGCTCTTGGAATGCTGCAGCTTCCATGTGAACAAACCCTGTTTCACTTGCTGGAGGATAAGAAGTCATGTGGAGGAGAAACAAGGCTTACCAGCCAGTAGTCAGCCAGGCCCTGGCAAGTGGCCTACCGGCCACAAGACACATGAGTGAGGCCATCCGACACCAGTCAAACCAACAGTTCAATACAGACATGTGAGGGAACACAGCCAACATCAGCCTAGACTGCTGAGACTGGAAGAATTGCCCAGGCAACTAAGTTTTGGGGTCATTTCTTATACAACAGAACCTAAATGACATAGAACTGATGGTTGCAACCCTCTGCGTCCTCTTAGGCAGGCTTCAAATGTAACCTGACACCTCATGAGATCCAGATAGTCTAACCCAAACAGTCTAACTCTGTTTGTTGCACCCCATGTGGCTTGATAGATGGGAATTAAAATCTTTGCTAGAAAAGTCTGCCATCTTTCTGTCACAAGCGTGAGAGAGGGAGTTTCTACCCATTGTCCTCCTTTCCCACATATAACATATTCATGTGTTCAATACACAGATGCTTCCCATCTGTGAAAGTACCATGAAAGGTGTCTCTGTGGCCAATGTGGCAGAAAGAAAATGGCATAATTTTCAGAATCAGACCACTTTAGGCTTTACCTGGGCTCTGATATTATTAGTTTTGTGATCTGAGAAAACTATTCAACTTCTCCAAGCCTCACTTTTTTCAACTGCAAAATAGGAATTTTATACATATACATATTTCAAATTCAACTGCAACTTGGGGTTACTACGTGAAACAGTAGTATTTGTGGGGTGTTATAAAGTTAATCTCGAGTTTTTTTACACTCCTCCCTTTGTGAAGTGTAGTCTATATCCCTTTCCCTCGATTCTGGCCAAGGTCTGTGACTGCTTTGACCAACAGAATACGTTGGGAGTGAAGCTGTACCAGTTTTCAGGCCCAGATGTCAAGAGACTAGCAATTTCCACTTCCTGTCCATTGGCTTTCACTTCCTGTCTGTTGGAACTCTCACTCTCAGAGCCCTGAGCTACTAAGTAAGGAGTCTGACTGCCCTACTGCAAATAACACCTGTAGAGGTCGAGAGACAACACAGAGAGGCAGAGGGGCCAGTCCAGATCAGCCTTGGAGACATTCCCTGCCATGCGTGGGGGTGAAGCCACCCTGGACCCTCTGGAGCAGCCCAACCACCTGCTAAATACCAAGAGTGACCCCAGGCAACATCACATGGAGCAGGAAAATTAGCCCAGGGAACCCTGCTTGAATGCCTGACTACTACGGAATCATCAGATATAATAAGATGGTTATTGCTTTGAACCACTCAGCTTTGGAGTAGTTAAGAACAATTTGCACATGGCAGGCACTCAGGACACAGGGTGATGGGACTGAGGGGTTCCCTGAGGTGCGAGACTTTCAGTCTTTAAACCAGGAATGTCTCTCTTAATGCATACTGGAGATTATCATTGTTATGTTGTATTAAAGCAAAAATTAACAATGTCGTGGTGATTTCATTTCTAGCAAAACTACCCTAAGGCCACCAAGGAATTTCATACCCTCACAGGAGGTGAAAAACATTTCTGGATGGAAACACTGCATGAGGCTGTGTTTTATAGGAGACAATCTACTGAAAATCAGTTCAAGTTGATTTTTCTTATCTATGAGGCATTTTTTGTTTTTTTAAGATAGGCTTTCTTTAGAACCCTCATACATGAATAGGAAAACAGCAGTGTGAGCCCACCAATCTTAAGCTCCAACAAAAAGCGTTGTTTACTGAACATTTAAAATAACTTTAATTATTAGAGCAGTTGATAGATATAGCCCATGTCTTGTTAAAATTAGTATCTTTTGTGATTGTTATTTGGGAAAGACTTTAAAAATGTATATAACTACTACCTTAATTTTTTTCCCTAAATATAAATTGTAAACATATCCATATTACGAAATAAAATTGCATTTTTTTCCTAATGGCAAAAATAATAATCTGTGTTGAAAATTTAGAAAATATAGACATGAACAACAATGTGAAAGCATTTTTGATAGAATAAAGGCATTTCTTCTCTAATCGCTCATTGGTTATAACCAAAAAACAAAAAAGAAAAGGAACATATGAAAAAAGGTATCTGCATTGCCAATGATATCAGTTCTTAAGAGCCCAAAATGAGGAAAAATGAAAAAAACAAAAACAAAAACAAAAAACTTTGTTTTCACTTATATGTGGAACCTAAAAAGTGAAACAAACAAACAAATATAACAAAACAGAAACAGACTCACAGATGCAAGAGAACAATCTAGTGGTTGCCTGAAGGGCAAGGGGTGGGTGGAGGTTGAAATAGATAAAAGGAACTAAGAGGTACAAACTAGCAGTTATAAAATAGTAAGTCACAGGGATGTAATGTACAGCACAAGAAATATAGTCAATAGTGTTATAATAACTTTGTATGATTCATAATTATAAAAATACAAAATCACTATGTTGTACACCTGAAACTAGTATAATATTGTAAGTCAACTATACTTAAAAAAAAAAAATCAGCCAGTAGAATGATACCTGGGCAAAATCTAGGGAGGATAAAAGACACCAGTAAGTGCCCCTCCCTGTACAGCCCCACAAGTCTAGATTTCTATAGAAGCAAGTGAGAGTCTCCTGAATTACATATGGGTGCCTCTGGACTAGAAGATGGAAGGCCAAGGTTCTCTGTGGTCCATCTGCAGAGGGCCTCCCTGGACACTTGGCTCCAATTTGCCCAATGGCAGTGGGCGCAGTGGCTGAAGATGGAAGCCTTCTTCACAGCAGAATTACTGGGTGAAAGTATACAAATATTTTTTTAACGCTTTTGATTCCTACTGTCAAGTTGTTTCCCAGGTGGTCTGCAGCAATATTATTTCCATTCATCATATTTTATGAATTGCTGTTAGTATTATCATTCTTTAAATTTGCCAATTAGGGCAAACAAATATGACATTGTTCATTTTATTTACTGTTTTTTTAATTAGTAATGAATTTAATTAATTATCCACATTTATTAGACATTTATATAATTTTTTGCCTTTTTGATTGACCTATTTATAACCTGTACTTATTTTTGTTTTAGGTGTCTTAGTTACGCTTTTTATTTTATTTATTTACTTATTTTTTTATTTTTATTTTTTAAAAATTATTTTATTTATTTATTTATTTTTGTCTGCATTGGGTCTTCGTTGCTGTGTGCAGGCTTTCTCTAGTTGCGGCGAGTGAGGGCTACCCTTCATTGTGGTGCACGGGCTTCTCATTGCGATGGCTTCTCTTGTTGTGGAGCACGGGCTCTAGGCATGCGGGCTTCAGTAGTTGGGGCACGCGGGCTCAATAGTTGTGGCTCGTGGGCTCTAGAGAGCAGGCTCAGTAGTCGTGGCACACGGGCTTAGTTGCTCCGTGGCATGTGGGATCTTCTGGGACCAGGGCTCGAACCCGTGTCCCCTGCATTGGCAGGCGGATTCTTAACCACTGCGCCACCAGGGAAGCCCTACGCTTTTTATTTTTATTAATATGCTATCTATTAAAAATTATTCCCAGGCTTTTGTTTACAATCGTATTATTTATTTATAGGTATACACCCTGAATGCTCATTCTTTTGAGTGACTGGAGAATTTGGCAGAATAGCAAACTGGTGTGACTTCCAGAAAATTAATAGATCCTGCAGGCTAGCCCTCAGCGCCAACGTGCAACAGGTGTTTCTTGATGTCAAAACAAAAACCTCCTTTGGAGTTACTATTTTCCTATTCAATCCTATTATTTCAAATTGCATGTTTCCGACCTGTGCAATTATAAAGACAGTGTCTTTTTTAGCTATTACTTTGGGAAAGTTTTTCACACTGTGTCAGAAAGCCCTGCGATGCCGCGATGCACGTGCACCTCGTGTTACCGCACTGACTTTGCGCTTGTGCTTGGTCTAACCACCATCTCTCCTTTTATGGATGCTTAATCTCAAGGCCACAAAGGAGAGTGTGGGACTTTGGGACCGAGGAGCCCCTCTGCGGTTGGATTGGCTGGAAGGGGTTTGTGAGATGCAACCTGGTGTCTGGCTTTATCTCCCCTAGAGGTCAGGGCTGTGCATAAATATCACCCAGGTTCCCAAGAATCAGTCTGCCCAGCCAGCCTGACCCTGGGGGAGTCTGGTGAAACTGAACCGGCCTGCGGCTACTAGAGAACTGCCTGCTTTCCCACCTGAATTCCCCACCCTCAGCTGGTAGGGCTTTGGGGTGGGTGTGTATTTCAGTTTGTCAAAAAGAGATCAGTTCCTGTGCTGAAAGGCAAGCCTGGGGCAGTGTTTGACAGAGTCCGGACCCTGGGAGGGACAATTACCACGTAAGTGGTTCTCACGCTGGGTCTGGCATTGGGTGCCAGCTCGCACATTAACTCCTTTGACAGTATTTTCACCAGTTTACTCAACGTTCTCAAGGGATGGCTTTGTCGATTGTTTCTCTGGCTGCTGTTTTGACAGTCGATAGCCTCTTGATGCCAGCTTAGGCTGTCTACTAAAAAAGAGGCCAACGTGAAATTTTAAACCCAACAACTGCTGGTCGTGGTATGGGGTGGCTCCAGCTCTGTTCTCTCCCTCTTTCTCCCTCTCCCAAATGGTAATGGGCTTTTTATCAAATGCACGTCTTTCCTCATTCTCCCAGGCTTTGGGGAAGGGGGATCATGCATTAGCGTGGGTGGATCAGAATCAGGGGAGTGTTGAAACTTCCAGCGGAAACTGACAGGGGATGATGCTAAGAAAGAGTGTAAGCAGATACAGTTCATGTGTCAAGGCGATTCCAGAAAAATGCCTATGTCTGGAGTATTTTCCGTGTCAATTTCCAATGAGCAGCAGTGATAGACTGACCAAGAATAAGGCTCTGACCTAAACGACAAGCCTTCTGGGGGTGGGGCTGGATTTATGAATAGACTGTGCTATTAGCCACATTAGTAAGACACACAAACGTCACAGCTCCATGCTATTTGTAAACAGTTGCAAAAGAAAGGAACAGAAATAGAAATCACTTTCTTCTCTAAATCCCCTCCTTAGGTGTGTATCTTAGCATTCCAGCATAGCACGTTCCTGGCATCTCTCCAGTGCCCACCTACCAATGTGTAAGTAGGAGTCAGATGCTCTTTTTGAGAACAAACCTATGGTCTGAAACCAGCTACCTTGATAGTGCCATGATCCTTCTAGATTGCTCATGTTGCAAGCTCTCAGTCCAATTTAAAATCTTAACCTATTCAATCTATTTCCATTTTAGCTTCCACACTAAGCACCATTTTGAATTCTACCAGCTGAAACCAACTGAAGAAATAAGATGTTCGATTCTTTTTCATTGACTCTTTATCCCAAATTAAAGTGCAAAAAGTAGAATAAGTTTTACTTAAAAAATGTTTTGCTGTTTCAAAAATCAAATGGGGTGATTGTCCATGTCTTTATTAAATAAAACAATTTCTTAAAACATTTCTAACTTGGTTCTATAGAGCTGTTTAGAAAGTTAATACAAATTAACATGGACATTTTTGTATATGATTATCAAATATTTCAGGGCTTATCATAGTCTTCTATTTCAATTAATAGAGTAGTAATTTATACCTAATTTTTGTTAGCTCAGACATCCCAAGGTCTTAATTTATGTTTTTGATAAATATAAAAGCAACAGAAAAATGGGAGTGAGGGGGTGACTCATTCCAGAAATTAAAATGGCCCTCTTAATTGGTCTCCTTAATTCCCCGGACCACACCCTCTTTTTTGGGGGGGGGAGGGATAAGAAGAATACACCACAAACTGGAGATTAAGTTATAGTCATCTGATATTAAAGGGGAAGAACATTTTAAAAATGCATTTGCTGATCACTGCCACTTGCTTTGCAGAACCTAATACATCCCTCCCTGATAACATCAGAGGAATTAAGGCCCTCTTTATGTAGCAAATGCTTTTCACAGTTCAATAACCATTCCTGTTGCTGCTATAATATTTCACCCGCATTTCCCCGTGCTCAGAGCAAGGCCTCAGAACTGGAGCTGTTTCATTTCTTTTGAGAGCATCTTCACCTCTCTTGGCTACCTTTGACCACCCCTCTCCAAATATTTGCAGGTCATAATCATTATATTACTCAGCAACGTAGAAAAATCATTTCTCTGCTTTGGAGTCTAGTTTCTAAGACATGGAGAATACAAATGCCCAGCCCTGGCGTTATCACTCGTCTCCCCTGGCTGTCTAAAGAACCAACCAAGAGCAGTGAGTGAATGGCTTGACACATGAACCAGAAACAAACAGCAAAAGACAGGAATCAAGGGCTCTAATGTGCCTGCACTAGAAACCATTGTGCAAGGCACTTCCTGGAAATTATTTAGGGATTATGGTGTCAAAATTGCTTAATCTGTAGGAAATACCCCAGGCCTTCAATTCACATCAGCAAATATGTATTAAGTGCTTACTCTGTGCTCAGGACTGAGTTAAGCACTTGGGGAAACAAAAAGAAAATACAAGTACATGTCTAAGCGAAAGTGCAAGTGGATTCTATGGAAGGAGGGCAAAAGTGGGGTGCCTGCCTCTCTGCATATATTATTTCTTCAGATCTTAAAAACACTGCAGGCAGGTCTTCTTGACTCCTGTCTAGCTCCCTCTTAAAGAAAACAAAACGAACAAACAAACAAAAAAACCAAAAAAGGTTTTATTCCAGATTCATTGTTTCAATTTTTAGTTTTAGAAACAAACACCCTGATGGTTTTGAAACCTAAGAAGGAGGAATTATTAAAAATCAACATTTGTCAGAGTGAAAACGGGTGGAGGCGGGACTTTAAAAGACTCTCAGATCCTTAAAAGGACTGCTCTGAAGACATGGGGGGGCGGTGGGGAAGAAGAATGGGAAAGGAAACGGAACGGGAGCTATTCCGTAGCATTTATTTTAGCAGCACCAGAGAAAAAATTGAGGGAGACCCACGAGGTTCCAACATTTAGGAAAGTTTTGCCCCTGTTTTGTTTAAATTTTTATTCTACAAAATGAATAGACTCCAATCTAATTTTTTTTTTTTTTCATTAAATCACCTAGAGAGCTCTCTGGTTTCTGGACCCACTCCCATCCCTCTTTTAAGGAAAGATTCAGCCATGCTTGTTGTTTTAAAAGGTTTCTAATCACAGGAGAACCACATTCAACTTTGCTCATTTCCTGTGCCAATTAACAGACAGGAGCGGTGTCTCCCCACTGTTACCACAAGGCATTCCAGGGACTGACCCTTTCAAACTTGACTCCCAGTGCCTGGGAAAGTGGCACGGGTTTTGGAAAGAGGCAGGAAGTTAGAAATCCTGGGAGTTACAGCCCAAGAGCCTGAGAACCAGGAGGGCAGGGCAGCTCGTCGACAAAGAGAATGGAAGCCCCAGGAGTGAGGGAGAGCTTTATTTTTATTTCTAAATTTTATTCTGTAATGAAAGTCTGGGGCCTGGGAATAAAATAACAGCAAAAATACCTTGTTTTATTGGGCACTCAAGGAGATTCCTGGGCCTGATGTGCTCTGTATAAATCTGCCAAAAGGGTCCAAGTGTTCTGATCTCCAGAGTTTAGATGAAGGGAAAGAAGGCTCCCCAGGTTGGCCCAGCGGGGCTGGAGCAGAGATCAAATGGGAGGACTAGGTTTTCGTGGATGCTGGGACCCCACGCGGCCTTACAGCTGCTCTGACCTCCTTGGTTCACAGGAGGCTAGGCAAAGCGAGAAAGGGAGCCTAAGAGGAAGGAGAGACATGTCTAAGAGAACTGAGATTCCGATTAGTATTGATACATTGGAAAGGCTGAAACCAAGTCAGGAAAAGCTCTTTCCCCTGACTGGCATGACCACCCCCTCTTCCCTTCTTGACTAAATCTTTGAAGCCCCGCCGACCTCAGGAACCTGATATGTCATCTATTCCAGCGTATCAGTTATGTATTGATACAGTGATCCTGTATAACAAATTGCCACAGAACGTAGTGCTTTAAAAAAAGACACCATTTATATTTTCCCCAAGCCTATGGTGGCCTGGGAAGTTCTGTTGATTTGGGCCACAGCTTTGATGATACAGTGTGGCTCCCACAAGAGAATCCGGGCAGCAGGCAGTGGGCTGGGTGCCGGCTGGTCTGGGATGGCCCAGCAGAGAAGGCTCAGCTCTGCTCCATGTGCTCTCATCCTCCACCAGGCTAGCCCGGGCTTGTTCTCATGGTGCTGGTACAGTTCCAGGAGCAGGAGCACGGGTGGACAGGACCTCCTGAAGATATCCCCTCCCCATATCAGAAGCTGAGCTCTGTCCAACTCCACGGGACCACATGGACTTGAATGGTGACAAAATAGAGCCCAGAGACCTTTCCTCTAATTTCCGCTGATATTTGAATTCCCACAGGAGGGTACCAGAACCCCAATTACGACTGGGAATGAATTTCAACAACTCATCAGGGTAGGGATACAGGAATTGAGATTGTTTTAAAAAATTATAAAGAAGCATATTGCTGAGTTTTACCCTCCAAAATGTCTCCCTAATTTCATGGTTTCTTAAGTCCAAGGACCCAGGCAGCATATTTCTTAAACCCAAGTACCAGGCAGTTAAAAAAAAATAAAAAAAATTTAAAAATAATGAAGTTAATTCTAGATAAATAGTGTCTCTGGATACATAATGTTCTAGGTTTGTGGGTGTCACTTTTCCACCTCTAACCAAACAAAAAGAATTATAAGAAAATGATTAGTATGATGTTAAGTTCTGCAAATGGTGCAGGAATTAAAAAAAAAAAAAAAATCTTGTCCTCCAGGTGTTGGCATTTAACTTGGAGGTACAGTACTCTTATTAGTAATGATGCTTTAGGAAGTAGTTCAAAGCAAGGAGCACCTGTGGTCAATCTGATACAGGAGTTGTGGCCTCAACAAAATTGCAGAGACTCAATGTAATAGACTGATTACAAAAATGGCTCAATCTTCCAAACCACCACTGGTAAGTACGCCATTTGCAATGTGGCTTTGTAGCTGCCCCCATCAAGAAGCAGGGTCTATTTCAATACCTGTTGAATCTGGACTGGCTTTGTGATTCATTTTAGCAAACAGAATGCAGTGGAAGTGATGTCCTGCCAGTTCTGAACCTTGTCATCTTCACAGGCCTGAATCTCCTGCTGCCCCCTCCACCCAGGACACCAAGCTCAAGGACAGGAAGAACCATGAACTTCCTGTAGCTTCTGCTTTCAACCTGCCAAAAACTTTCAAGGCAACTAACTATATAGTGTAGTTACCTGCTTAAACTGTGGGAAGGAAGGAATATAGAAAGAAAAATTTCTTTCCCAAATTTCCCTGCCATGGCTTCCATTTTCAAAGAAGCTTTGGGTATTCTTCAAAGTGTGCCCCGGATCTAGATCTTTTTCACATCTCCCCGGCTTCCTCCCTGCTGTAATCCTGCTCAGAAAGAAGCAGATGAGTTCCAATCAGTGCTGGCAGCTCCCAAAGGGAAGGTCACAGCCGGTAATAATATAGGCAGGCCCCTAACAAGATGTTTGAAATATGCCCCAGAGCTATTAGATGAAGTAGTGGATACTAAAATGTACTCCTAAGCCCAGCTCTTTGTGTAACTTCAAGTACAAGCCAGCTGTTCATCAGTCTTAGGAAACAAATGCAGGAATAACTAATTAAAGGAAGATGTTTCAAGGCCAAACAAGGCGGGAATGGTGTTTTGATGCATGAATTTTTGGCCTCCTTTGTAAAATCTTTCTTCCCCTGTGTGCTGTAACCATTTTGAACAACTTCAACCCAACGGAATGTCTATAACCACTCAGGAATTGTAAGGGGTGGCTGTGACTCAGTTGTTTGGGTGTTCTCAAGGCTGCCCTGAGTGGGGACATACATTGCTGGGAGAGCTCACACATGATGGCACTGGGACTTTCATTCCTCCACAAACATGTCTACTGAGGGTCTCCCATGGGCCATGGACTTACCGCTGGGCAAACACTGGCAAACAAAAGACATCTGGCTGTTGCCCTCAAGAGCTTACAGTCTATGGAGGTCACAGGTGTCTGAACCCTTTGTCTGAAACTTTCTTTAGCAAAATAGATTGAAAATCCACTATCCAGAACAGATAGGAAACCCAGCTCTGTCTTTTAGACTCTCAAATATTGAGAAAGCCCCATCTGTGCTCTTCTCTAGAACAGTTTGTTTCCTCATCTAAGACACACACACAGTCTTACATTTTCTCTCATGACAGACTAATTGCTTTTATGCAATCATCATTTTATTTTTATGATATCATCATTCCATCAAATTACTGCAAAGTTAGGATGAAGAAAGAGGGAAGTGTTTGCCTCACTTTCAATTTAAGGTAGCAGATTGTAGTGGCCACTGGATGTATCCACCATGATGTTGTCATCACCTTTGCTGTTCTCAATGTTGGGGGAAAAGGAACTGGATGACAAGAATAAGATAATGGATTAAAGGAGGACTTATAAGGATCAATGCCTACAGAGCCCAAGCAGGAAATGAAACTAAATGATGTGAGCAGGTGAGATTAATAGGGGCTGGGTGAGAATTAGGGGCAGTAGAGGGCACATGCCCCACGTAAGGAAATCAGCCCTTAAGTTCCAGCCAATTGTTGCCATAAGGGATTGTGGATCTGTTACTCTCAGAGCTTTTTCAAGAGCGTGCAGAAATCCAGAGTTGATGTGAATTCCCTCAATTTTGCAATCATGAGGAGTAATTTAATTTTTTTTCCCTTTTGAGTAATGTGTGGACCACACACAACATGACATTGGGCAGGGTGTGGCTTTGGGGCAGTCAGCTAGATGTCTAGAACAAGGGATATAAAGTTGTATTGAGAGGATGCCTCTTCATCTTCCATTTCAATGAGGATGCAGGCAGTTTACTCAAATGTGACCCATAAGGTACCTCCTCCAAAGATTAAAATCCAAAGAAGACTACCCCCTCCTCCCATAGTTTTATCACCAGTCTCAATGAATATGTGGGGGAACAGGCAAACCATCCCCAAGGTGCAGACGTCCAAAAGTCAGAAATCTTGTCTTGCCCTTGCCCTGCACATAATGACTTTAATCGAAGCCTTTGGGTTTGATTAGATAATACATACACCTTAGTCTGCCCGACTGGACTACCGGGTGCACCCGGGGTTGAGCCACCCAAGTGTGCCTCGGGAAATGGTAGGTTCATGGGTTCACCTTCAGTAAGGGAAGCAAATAGAGTCAGTCTCACTAGAGGTGAGCTGGGGAGGTTGGCTGTACCCCAAGGAGCCAGACTTGCGAGCTGGCTTTTAATGTAGTTTCCCAAAGCAATAGATCTATTCAGAGACTCCTTCTGGTTCAGTTTAATGAAACCACAGAAAATTTGCAAACTAAACTCACCAAGGGGAGACATTAACAGAAAGCAGATTTTTCTTCTATGGATGTTATGGCTAATGAGAGCATCTTCAGGAAGGCACTGGAATAAACCCATTCTCTGTGTCCTCAAGGTCTGGGAGAATGTGGAGCTGGCAGGGCTCTGCTTTGTGGGGTGCACACCACGGTTGCTCCAGGGCCTTTGTACTTTATATATAAAATGCTCTTTTCTCTCATAATTATAAAAATTTGTTCCTTCGAATTTTTCAGATCTCTGCATAACTTCCACACAGAGAGCTCCCTTTACCAACTTATCTGCAAGAGCAATCATCACCATTCTCTTCTTTCTACCATTGACTCTAGTTTTCTTTGTAAAACTTCTCTCTATCTTTCATTAATGCTATACATTTATTTACTATTAGTCTTCTCCACTAGAATATAAACTTATTGAGGACAGGGGTTTGTCCATAGTTTGAATACTGTTGTCTAATGCCTAGAACAGTGTGTGGAACTATGTGGATGATCAAAATATGTACTGACTGAATTTAATAAATGACTTATGACTTATACACTAAGGCGAGATGTTCTTTGAGCTGAATAGACCCTGGCTGGGTCTCTGCAAGCATCCTTTGTTCTGGCATCACATTAGATGTCAACAATGAGCACATGCTCTTCCTCAAATCTGTATTCCACTGAAAATCTTGTAAATATATCTTTTAAAAAAATCTAATTTTGTCATTCTGATTCAACTGCTTTTTGCAAAATGATGCTTCCCATACATAAAAAGAAAGACAAAATATTTTTCTCTTAAATTGCTCAAAATATACTTGGGCCATCAAAAGACCTTCCTTAAATTACTTTGACGGTTTAAGTGTACATGGATTGAATAACATTTCCTTTCATAGATAAATAGATCTAAAAGAAAAGGGAGAAATTTGTAGGCTTTGGTTATTATTTGGAAAATAATAGCTGTGGGCATTGGATCAGCTTCCTATCTGTACAACTCACCAGTTTCTAATAACTATTTCACATTTTTGTATCATTTATTCTACCCACTCCCTGGACTGCCTTCAACACAAATTCAAGTTATTTCTCTTTCTAGTTGATAACTGAGATATTTTTAAAAGCACATGAACAAACCAAGAAGAAATACTTGTCTGTAGGCACTTGCTAAAGCTGGCATTCCAGGTTTCAATGTTACTTTAAGACAATTAGGCTATGAGAAAAGAAAATCGAGTATATTAACCTTCACTTTATTTCTCACACAGAAATAATTTTTTAAGTGAATATTGCATTCTAACACAGTGCAGAGAGGTGGTGATAGGAGAGGGGAATCAGAGTCTAGTTGGAATTTCAGCAAACATTTAAAGGCTGGCTCATGGCCACTCTATGTCAAATAATATTGATCTTTGGTTCCAATCTCCATTTACTAAAAAACCAAACTAGATATATTTGCTTTAATATATCTAGTTTCCTGTGTTTGCGTGAGAAGAAGAGGGACTGGGAAACATACAGAGATAACTGCCAATTCATTCCAGTATGTGTTTGGCCCCAGTATGCCTCTGAAATAGTTCTTATTAGTGTGACCCAAAGACCTTCTCACTGAACTCAATGCTATTCCCAAATCATCTTTCATGTCTTTTCAGCAACATTTGACACAAGTGACTCCCTTCCTTCTTGGCACACGACCTCCCTAAGTGTCTCATGATGCAATATTGTAGTTTTCCTTCCACCTTCATGGAATCCTTTCTGTACTTTCGGTGTGGGAATCTCTTATTTTACGCATTCACTAAATGTTGGTTGTTCCAAAACTCAGTCCTCTTATTCCATAACAGTTTTAGAGGGTCTCAGCTACATGCTTCCCTTCAATTACCCATTATTTGAGCTAGAGTCTAATCTCCAGTCTGCACCTTTAAACTTTAAGACAACCACCCACTTGTTAACTTCTATTAAATGTCTCAAAAACATTCTAAATCCCCAGTCCAAAGCTAAGCTCATGATCCCATAATCTAATCTTCCTCTGGGCTTTACATCTCAGATCAAGACACCAACATTCATCCCATTATGCAAATCACCCTTGAGTCCTCTCTCTCCTTTATCCCCTCTCCAAATCAACCCCAATTTTATTTGCTAACAAATTTCAACTTGTTCATTTCTTTTCAAAACTATGACCATTACTCTAAGCTATCATTTTATTTTCTCTGGAAAACTGAGAACTCCTCCAAATGAGTCTACCCACATCCATTCTAACCCACCCCTCTTTACTCGCCTCAGGGTAGTACAGAATAGACCCATCACCACTGGCCTCATACTCTGTTTTTGGGCAAATAGCACACATCAACAGTCCACAGAGACCTTCTCTGCCTGGTCTCCACCCATCACTTAGGCCTCGTAATCATCACAAATTCTCTCTTCATATGGGCCAGCCACCAAAACAGATCTTTGGGCCTGTTCCCTAATGCTCCTTCTCATCGCAGGGTCCTCCACGTGGTAGTCTATCCTCCTGGAAGTGCTTTCTCCTCCTCACTTAGTTAACCCTTACTTACCCCTCAGATCTCAGTTCAATGGCTACATCCTCAATAAAACTTTCCTTCACTTGCCCAACCAGATCGAATCTCTTAGCACCTCTCCTTTCAGCACTTAATTCAAATGGAATTTTTTTATTTATTCAAGTTATTTATTAATTTTTCAGTATTGTTTCTCATTTATTATTTCTTAATGTCTGCTGTCTTCATAGGCTGCACGTTCCATGAAGACAGGAACTATATCTAGTTTGCCCACCATTATATGTTTACTACCTGGCACAGTGCCTGCCATGTAACAGGCATATTGCTAATATTTGTTGAGTGAAGGAATAAAAGGAATTGCAAAGTGGTATTTACCTTTGAACTTCTTGTCAAAGGTCAGATTTGGGATGTGTGCCTACCTTCGAGTCCTTAAAAGAAAATAAAATCCTAGGCAATGGGTGCAGCCTAAAGTTAGTGGCTCTAATCTCCAAATTTGAAGATGCTCTGGAGCTCAAGACAGTAGAGTCTGAATATAAAAGGAATAAAGTATCAGCAGGTATGGGAACTGAAGAAAGATTTACCCAACTCTTTCCATGCTTTACTTTATCAGGAACAACTAACCCTTTATCTGCTTGGTAAGACATGTCCTCTTACAAAAGTTTCCTCTAAGAGCAATAATTATAGTCATAAAGCAGGAAACATACAGGTTGGTGGTATGGATGGAAAAAAGAAAGGATACAGAAAGAGGAAGGAGCCTGAACTTAGTAAGGAAAATCGATCCCTATACCTGAAAACTGGAAGGGAAAAAGCATTTCACAAAGGAAAATGTAGAAAATAATTTCTAAGAAATCTTAGTACCTAATATATAAATTCCTTATGAGTACATATACGTACAAATGGCTGTGATAATCCTGGGTTTTAAATAATCTCTGCCTTTCCTATAAAACCAGCATGGAATTCCCAAATTTTTGGCCTTCAGATGAGCTCTCCCGGAGTATTTCTCACATTCAGAAATGGTATAAGAAACTGGTGGACCATGTGTTCTGATTTGGGGCAAGAAATATAAAGTCGCTGTATGCACACTATATTTTCAAGTTTTAGATAAAAACAGCCCTGGTATTCTTTTTTTTTTTTTTTTTCATTTGGCCACGCCATACAGCATGTGGGATCTTAGTTCCCCATCCAGGGACCGAACCCACATCCCCTGCATTGGAAGCATGGAGTCTTAACTACTGGACCGCCAGGGAAGTGCCAAGCCCTGGTATTTTTAATCATAAGAAAATTAAAAGCAACCCAATGTGTACATGAAAGGATGCTCAATATCACTAAATATTAGAGAAATGCAAATCAAAACTACAATGAGGTATCACCTCACTCCAGTCAGAATGACCATCATCAAAAAGTCTACAAATAATGAATGTTGGAGAGGGTGTGGAGAAAAAGGAACCCTCCTACACTGTTGGTAGGAATGTAAATTGGTGTAGCCACTGTGGAAAACAGTATGGAGGTTCCTCAGAAAACTAAAAATAGAACTACCATATGATTCAGCAATCCCACTCCTGTGCATATATCTGGAAAAGACAAAAACTCTAACTTGAAAAGATACATGCACCCCGATGTTCATTGCATGGAAGCAACCTAAGTGTCCATCGACAGATGAATGGATAAAGAAGACGTGGTACATATATACAACGGAATATTACTCAGCCATAAAAAAGAATGAGATAATGCCATTTGCAGCAACATGGATGGACCTAGAGATTATCATACTAAGTGAAGTAAGTTAGACAGAGAAAGACAAATATCATATGATATCACTTATATGTGGAATCTAAAAAAATAATACAAATGAACTCATTTACAAAACAGAAATAGACTCATAGACATAAAAAACAAACTTATGGTTACCAAAGGGGAAAGAGGGGCAGGGATAAGTTAGGAGTTTGGGACTAACAGATACACACTACTATATATAAAATAGATAAACAACAAGGACTTACTGCATAGCACAGGGAACTATATTCAATATTTTGTAATAACCTATAATGGAGAAGAATCTGAAAAAGAACATATATATGTATATATATATATATATATATATATATATATATATATATATATAAAACTGAATCACCTTCCTTTACACCTGAAACTAACACAACATTGTAAATCAATATACTTCAATGAAAAGTTGTTCATTTTGGGGAAAAAAAAAAAAGCAGCCCAATGTGTTAAGTAGGAGTGTGTCAGTACACCGAAGACATTTTTCAAAGGTAGGGAGGCAGTGAAGCTCTGTGTCAGGACTAAACTCATAATACAACCTTTCTCTCCTTTAGAGCCACACATCTTGAAAGCTTTTCCCAGAAGTCCTCCCTGATATTGCATGGATTCTGGCAGGACACAAGACTTATTCAAGCCTTAACACTGGCCTCTGTCAATGCCCCTTCACTTAGTGTTTTTGCTTCTGACCTGCTTGGGCCACTGGGATGAGAGGGCATGGTTGAAATAAAAATTACACTAAACAGTTGGAAACATGTAACCTTGAGATCATAAACAGGGAGTTGGTAGTCCAAATTTATTTCAAGATCATCTTTATTTAACTTGTGCAATATTTATAAAGATCTTTTTTCTTGTTGCCAGTATTTAAAAACCAAGAGATGGTACACAAAATTCTAGTCTCAGTCTTTAAAAAAAGACTGTCCTAATGACAGAATTGTCTAGGCTTGGGTGGTAGATTTTACTAGGTATGTGTCCCCAGGGAGCTGCAGTCCCCGCCAAGTCACCTTCCCTCCATTGACTCATGTGTACCACCAAATTGGCCACTGTAGGCAGGTGAGTTACCCATTCTTTCTAAATCATTTCAACCCAGACTCAAACTCTTAGAGCAGTACTATTTTCAGCGAAGTTACCTTAAAATGTCCCAGGTCAGTAATTCAGGGCCTCAAGTACATTTTGTTTCTTTTCTGATTCTGACTTTCTGCTTCCATTCTTGTTAAGTGCTATGATTTCTTGCTATTGCATCTCGATTCATGCCTCAAGTCCAAAAAATGAGTTGTCTAACCCTATTCACCACCAGGAATGCCACTTCTTTTGGACTGTGGACATTTCTTTGGGTTTTTCCTGCTCTAGGACTAGAGCCTTGCCTTGAAATCACAGCCCTTGTGAGTGGGTCTCCACTACTTAATGACCCTGAAAACAATTTGTTCCACCAATAGTTCTCACCCCTGGGTACACATTACAATCACTTGAGGAATTTTTTTAAAATGTGATGTCAAGATGAAGTTACAATGTAGACTAGTTAAATAAGAATCTCTGCAGGAAGGCCTCAGAATTCTGTGTTTTTTAAGTTCTGCACGTAATTCCAAGGTACAGCCAAGGTTGAAATCCACTCTGGACAAGTAATGTGGATGACCTTCTTCCCATAAATCTGTCAGAGTCGCAGGTTCTGCCTTTGTTCTCAGGACCATACCACTGCCAGTGATGCCCCCTTGTGTGTATATATATATATATATATATATATATATATATATATATATATATATATATATATGATCACTTCTTTATATGTGTCAATGACTCTAAACTCTGGCTGTGCATTAGAATCACTTGAGGACATTTTAAAATACTGATGTCTGGGCCCGAATTAGATTGATTAACTTAATGAAATCAGAATCTCTGTTAAGCTAAGATTGAGAACGACAGCACTAAATTATTCAGTCTAATAATAAGATCACTTCCAAGAAGATGTATCTGTTACCTACTGCTAGCATAATCTGTGTAACAAATAACCACAAAATCTTAGTGACCTACAAAAATCAGCATTTATTGCTCATATACCTGCAGGTTGGCTGAGCTCAGCAGGGCGGCTCTGCAGATATTGGTTTGGCTTTTGCACACACTGGGATGGTCTGGGAGCTGGCTGATGGAGGCTGGACTTGGCTGGTGCAACTCAGCTCTATTTCATGCATCTCTTCTCTTCTAGGGTCTAGCAAGGAAGCCTGGGCATATGCTTCTCCTGATGTTGGCAGAGGCATCAGTAAACTAGGGGAAACAGGTATGTACATTTCAAGCCTTTGCTGTGTCATGTGTGTTAACATCATGGCCAAAAGTAAATCACAAAATAAATTTAGCACACGGCAAAACCAACATCAATGGAGCAAGGAACTATATTATTCCCATGGAAGTGAGAGAAAGGAAGTGAATATTCCAGAAACATAATCTAATCTATCACAGAAGGTAAGGAGATACCTTTTTCCTTGAATGATAAACAGTTCAAAAATTTAAGATGTAGGCAGTATGTTTGAGAATTCTCAGTTAACTTCACAACAGTTTTTGTGGTCTTTTCAGCCCCTGCTGAAGTTTTCACTGACCTATTGCTGCATCATGTCTTTGTCACATCGCTAGGTTCCAGGATCTCTGCTCTAAGCATGTGTTAGCAGCAAATAGTTCTCTTGTTCCACCTGTTACTGAATTTAGAAAATGAAGAAGGATGATCCAAGAACCACTTATTGAAAAGTAGAAATCATAGGTTTGTCCTGGGGTTCAGAGCATTCTTGTGAGTTTTGAAAATCTCTTACTTTTATATACAGTAAAGATTATAGCGACAATAGAGAATGGAAGTGCATGTATCTCAGACCGCAATCTTAAGAATTCATCTCACAATAGTGGTCAGTGCAATCCCTAATTCTCTTTCATTTTTATCTCTTTTGGGCTAACTTCTCCCATTCTTTTGTAGATTATGCTCAGTGATTGGCTATATGTCGCACAAAAGGTAGTCAAAGCTGTTTAGACTCCTCTTTGGAATTAAGTGAAAGAAGCACTTGATTATGAAAGTGTGGTAATTGGGCCTAAGATCATACATATACATTCTTTTCTAGTTGCAGCCAAAATCAGGTTTAGGGATTTCTGATGAGTTCTTTTTGATGGTGGTGGTTGTTACAGAAAAATGAATCTTTCTGCTGCTTGCTTAGAAAACCAGACATTATCACCACTTGATTATTCGTTTGCTGTACAGCTTGTTTCATTTATTAAAGGAAAGACAAGGTTGAAACTGGATCTATACAATGCATGTCAGTGGCTTTATGTGTTTGTGAATAATAACTAGCCTTCGGTGTTCAGTGTTGACTTTCTAGGCTATTATTCGACATCATTTTGATTTCTCTTTTGATGAGCCAATGCACGCCATCATGGAGCCATCATTAGCTTTATATAGGAGGACACTTATGAGGATGAGAGGGGCAAATGTTCCCTTTGGAAGTAGTCAGTGGGGGGAGGAAGGGGAGGCTTTTTTCAGTCATGGAAAATGGACGTGTGTCTCACGGTGGCCGCAGTTTAAATAAACATAAACTCTGAACCAGAGATCATTTCCTCAGTGCTAGCAACACCAAACCAAAATACAGTTTTCTTTGGCTAACCCCAAAGTAGGATGTGGGTGCCAGCCTTGAAAACCACATGATCGGGTTTCAAGCAGACACCACTTGGGCTGTGCTTTTGTCTTAAGGAAGGAAAGTCATAAAGGCATTACTCCTCATAACACCATCATTATGTTTAGCAAACAGATGCAACCATAACAACAGTTCACTTCAGAGAGAGGTCTGGAGGGCTTTGCCCTTTCAGCATAAAATATGAGACCTCTCCAGATTATAACTCTGCAGAGAGAAGGGGCATTTTTCAAGGAGTGGAAGAGAGACAGTGGGAACCCAGGACGTAGGCTGGTGGGGGAAGAAGTGCTCAGCTGGTCTCCTGTCCCCCTGTGAGTTCTGGAGTCATCACATCTGGAATCTGTGTCTAGAAACATCACCTGGAATTCCCTGGAAATTCCTTGTTTCCCAGGGGTGATTCCACCATGAACAGAACAGCAGCCTGTGGTTTCAACCTGTCCCCATTTTGTCTTTCTTTCATTAGGAAAATTCTTCAGGGCCCGGGATCATTCCAATCATCTCAGTTTCTGTGAGTCTCAAGTCCAGGCTTGCTGCTTCAGAGACTTTCACGGTGTGGAGTTTTATTTATTTATTTACCACGGAGTTGTTGTTTTCACCCCCTTCTCTGGAGCTGGGGAGGGATGGGCAGATGATAGAGTTGGGTGCCCTGAGTTAATAACTAGCCCTATATTCACAAGCTCATTTACTTTTGTCCTCACCTGACGCCTCAGTGGTGCCAATGAGTGGGAATGAATTGTATTGAGGGCCACTCAGTCTCTTAAAAGAAAAACTGCTCACTTGGCTGGAAATGCTTTGACAGAAGGCAGAGCAGCCGGTCACACAGAACACTGTGTCTTTTGGATTTGGGGGCAGAAGGGAAGTGGTGGGTTCAGCGGGAGGAGGGGACCAAGCAGTCATTTCACATGAGCTATTATGGGGTGGCCCGAATCACAGCCGTCCAGCTACAGGCTCTTGTGCTGCAGACACTGCCCACTGCCCCCTTTTCTGCTCCTCCCCATGGAATCGGGGCCTGACCCCCCGGCACCCTTCCCAACAATCAACTCCCCATAAGAAGGTAATCATCTTATGGTGAATTGGAGAAGAAGAAAAGGCACTCTAGAAAAATGTTATGATAATAGAAAACTCTTCGGTGTTGGAACCATCTGGTGTGCTGCGGTCACAAAGAAGGCGGTAATTGAGTGCCTAGGAACTCCTTGTGGCCTCAGATAATGGGCGCTCACCCTGATTTGTATTCTTCACCAGAGTAATTAACCATCATTTCACACCACATCTGTACCACATTTCCGCCATCAATACAGCCCTACACATAAGTTACGACACTTAATTAAGTCCACATCATTCTCCTCCAAAGAACAGAAAGATCTGTGTAGAGGCCCCAGTGGCAAAGAGGCACAAATGAGCTTTTAGTGACTCTTGTTTTGTGGGAGGGATTGAGATGGATGGGGCACTCATGCCACCAAGGTTCGCCTCCCCGTGGGGCCGGTGGGGATGCACACTGACAGCTTTAGGCTGGGCGACAGCTGTGGATAAGCTTTGGCAGGCAGCCTCGTGGCCGGGCGTGCTCAGAGAGGGGATGGCAACCCCATTGTTGCGTAATCTTGCTTTTGAAAATGTGCTACAATTGATTCGATCTGATTTCTAAGGTGCTGTCACCAGAGCATCATTAAAAGTCCTTTAAGAAACTGGATAATAGACTAGATCACCAAAGGCAGCTTTGTTCCCACTCTCTGCTGGGCTTTGACAGGCTGTCCCTTCCAGCTGACGGAAGAGGCATAGCCTGTAATCTCCCAACAATTAACATGGGACCATTTTATTTTTCCTTAATCAACAAGACAATGTTACCAGGAGAATCAAAGCAATGCTCTCTGGAAAACAGGAGTTCTTTCCTTCACCATCTTCTTGGTGTGAGAATGATTCCACATTCTTATGGTTGGCCAGAAGCATCACTTTACTGAAAGGTTGTTTGCTGTGTGTGTGTTTGTGTGTGTTTTCTCCCCCAAACCACTCTCAGAGGCTTAAAAATTCCCTCCTCCTAGAGGTCGTGCAAGCAGCAGACAGAAAAGAAAGCTGAGCCTAATGAGAAGGACATTAATCCAGGACCTAAGTACCAATGGATGAAAGCAGAGATCCTCCACAGCCCCCCAGCTGTCTCAGTCATAAGTAAATTAGCGACCCTTTTTCCTCCCGTCAAATGATAAGGAGGGAGCCAGTGGGCGGACCCTGAAGATATTTCTCACAACAAGTGTCAAAATACCCTGAAAGCTCCCGGGGGTCCGCCTCCCACACGCAGTCTGCCCTTCATTTGTTTATCTCAATGCTGACAAATTGCAGTTTTTTCACAGCCTATCTGCGGGCCCAGCTTCATTTGCATGGCCTGCCCTCCATCTCTGAGCAGATAATGAGGCTCAACATAAAGCCTCATTGAGGGCTCTGCAGAGTTGACTGCGATGAATACAGAGCAGAGAATTAGGTGGCTCGGATGCTATTGTGCACGCCCCTAGCCTTTTATCTTCCCTCCTGCTCATTTTCAGGTCTTTCAAGGAAACTGCCTCCCTCCCCTTTCTCTTTCTCGCTAGTGTCTTTTACTTCCTTTTCACTTTGAATGGGCACCATCTTCCAAATCGTCAGCTCAGCCTTGTGCTATTTCAGTCACTGCAATTATCTTCCCAGTCTTATCCTATGAAATGCTAGAGGTTTCCTTTCACTGTTCAAGCCACTGAGAAAAGCCCTGAAGCATTGTCCCAGGAGCAGTGGGCCCCTCCACCTCCCCCCCCCCAGTGGCTGCTCAGATACTCTCTTTGGCATTGTAGAACCCAGCCACCTTCTGTCAGAAACACTCTGCCACTGTCACCAGACAGGTTCCACTGAGTCCACCATCGAGGTGTGGATGATTCTTAGGGAAGTTACAGAAATTCAGGAATTCAACATTCTTCAGAAATTCGGTATTTTGAAGGTGTGGACTCAAACATCTATGATTTCAGTTGATGGGGCTTTCATTTTTAAACTGAACCCAGAGGGGATTTAGCTTGGTCAGAATGAGAAGGTTTCTCCAGGGAAGAGTGCTTTGCCACTGTAGAAAACATTCCTCAATGAGGTAGGTGGGAGAGAAGCTTTTGGAGATGAAACAGTGGTCGAATTAATATGTTTGGAAAGGATCTTACAGGTGGATCTGGGTGATAATTTTCAAAATAAAAAGAAGAGGCCCAGAAGGTAAAGTGATTCATCCAAAGTCACACAAGTCTGTGAACTAACCCCACTAACCTCACACAGAGGTCTAGAAAGGAACACAGACTAGCTACATGAGTTCTCAGCAAAACATACTTCTGGTGCATTCTACTCTATTTCTGTTTCTCTAGGCAAAGGCTCCCAATCCATTTCATTTTGAGATGCCCTAGCTCACTTTTTTCATTTTTTTTTTCTTTCTTTTTTTTTTTTTTTTGCTGGGACCCCTTACAAGGATCATCTTTAATTCCTAGACCCCTGACTCCTTCCACCCTGATTCTTGAATACAGGATTCATTCTCCCTAATTCTCTCATAATGAAGCTGGTGATTCTTATTTCATCTGCTCTCTGCCAGGTTTCCTGGTTAGGTGGCTATTTAGACATAGCCCCAAATCCTAGCTTCTTCGACTTCCCTATTCTCTCTCTCTATGCTCTATCCAGTGGGATGGGAAAGACCTTGGATCTACTAGAAGTCAACAAAATGGTCAGAAAAACTATGAAGCTGATGGGCAAAGAGCCTGCTAGATAATGGCTGAGAGTCCCTCCAACTTTCTTATTTTGTGACACCATGAAATGCCAAAAGCTTTTGTAAATGCTTGGATGTCTGTAATAAATTTAATTCTAGGTCCTCGTCTTTTTTAAATGATGCATTTTATTTTCTCCAATTATTAATTCATATGTGCTCATCATAGAACATATGGAAATTAGAAAACTGTATTTTACTTCTCACCATCTCTAGTTCATCACTTGATCATTATTAATGTATTTTTAGGTATGTCTCTTTTCTCTTTCAAATACATTAATGCTATGTTTTTAGTATAAGTTTCAGGGCCACATATTTCTTTCCACTGACATATCTAGTTTTTAAAGAACAAATACTAAATAGTACATATAATGACTAAGAAGTACTATTTACATAACTAGTAATAAATAGCTAACAAGTCCCATGAAAGAAGAGCAATAATAATTTCACATGTAGTGACACGTTTGTGTGCAAAAGAAGTTGAGAATTATTACAACAGAAAAATACTCAGTGATATAATCAGTTAAGTTGGAAAAGTCGAATGCTTTTCTTGTTTGTATTTTCTGTATGCAAAAAATCCATAGGATATGTGTAGGATAACAAACAGAATGAAAAGCAAGGCTTCCAAATCTTGACTCCGTTCTTATCTGTAAGTTAGGAAATGTGCTTAGCCTTTCTGAGTCATCATTTCTTCCCCTATAAAAGATAGGTAACAATGCCTCTCTTTTAAGATTTTGTAACAACTTAGGATAATGTATTTTAGCCACTTAGCATGGTGCCTGACAAACAAGGGAGGGTTTCTGCAAGAGTATGAGCTTAATAAAGATGCTTGTGAAATCTTCTGGAATTTGTCTTTGTGATGGATTCTCATGCCTCCAACAGTGTGTGAGTGTAGTCTAAATCTTCCTGGTAGCTTAGGAGGAGACCAGCTGATTAGTTTCCATTGTGAGAACATATTTGCCTCTCCTCTGTATGAAACCCAGGGACCCGCCCCCAGCACTGCTTCAAGGGCCATAGGGAGAATGGTGGTAAAAGCCATCTGTCTGGCTGGGATGGAGAAGTGATTGATAAAATTTTATGCACGTGTTCCTTGCAAGTCAGTGATTGGGGTCTGCCTGAGTCTGAACGCGCTGTCCCTATGGGTATTTCAGAGGACATATGTAGTGGCATTTAAGTGCTAATTTTTGCTTTGGAAGAAAGGAAGATTTGCATCGGAGACATTATTAAAAACAAACGCAGATTGAGGCTGTAACATATGGTAAATAAATAATAATCCTCACAGTTCAGCATAATAAAATCAGTCTCACTGTGGAACCCAAGAGAACATATACATTTACTGGTTCCACTAAAATAAATAAAATAAATGATGACTCAAGTCATTGGAGAGTATGGCATAGCAGAATACATTCTAATGGTCAAAAAACTAGGGTGTTAATTCAAGTTTATTTCTTTATCAATTATGCAATAAATCACTAATCTAGTTAGAAATTTGATTTTTTTTAGCTGTTCACTTAAATAGCGTATTTTCCGATGTGTCTCGTTATGAAGTGAAGCAAAGATCAACAAAATATTTAAAATAGCTTGAGTGTCAAAGCTTACAAGAAGGAAGCCTGAGCTACAGCTCTGTTCCATTTTAATCACATTTGGATGAGACGTCAACTTCTTCAGATGGCAAATGAAATAATTAGCCTTGAGCAAAAAGAGTTGTTTTTCCTGCTGTATCAAAACCCTACCAGTTTCCCCCTACTATCTGTTTTCACCTTCTTCTTCAGTAATAGAATCTCTGACTTAGCTAGAAATGACTTCCTGGATAAAGACTACAGTTCCCAGCATCCCTGGTGACTAGGTGATCATGTAACTAAATTCTGCCCTTGTAATTGGAAGAAGTGTGTCCATGCCCAGAGTGTCGTCTGACTTGCCTTCTTTCCTGCTAGCTGGAATGTGATAGGAAAAATGGTCACAGTGGCTGTGAAGATTCTTGTGTCCATGACACCATGGAGCATCATACTATAAATTTAGGACTGATTTATGTTCAAAATGTGTAAATGTCAAGGAAAATAAATACGTACTTCCATTTTTTTAAAGATTTATTTTTTATTTATTTATTTTATTTATTATTTTTGGCTGTATCGGGTCTTAGTTGTGGCACGCGGGATCTTCGTTGAGGCACGTGGGATATTTTCGTTGCAGCGTGTGGGCTTCTCTCTAGTTGGCGTGCTGGTTTTCTCTTCTCTAGTTGTGGCATGTGGGCTCCAGGGCGCATGGGCTCTGTAGTTTGCGGCACGCGGGCTCTCTAGTTGAGGCGTGCCAGCTCAGTAGTGTGTCGCGCGAGCTCAGTTGCCCCATGGCATGTGGGATCTTAGTTCCCTGGCCAGGGATCGAACCCATGTCCCCTGCATTGTAAGGCAGATTCTTTACCACTGGACCACCAGAGAAGTCCCTATACTTCTATTTTTTAGGCCACTGTTATTAGGTTTTTCTTTCAGATTACACCCAATCTTAATTTATATATGCACACTCAGCATTCCATTTTTTGTTTGTTTGGTTTGTTTGTTTGTTTTTTTGGCCACCCTGCGAGTCTTGTGGGATATTACTTCCCTGACCAGGGATTGAATCCGGGCCCTCAGCAGTAAAAGCATGGAGTCCTAACCACTGGACTGCCGGGGAATTCCCTCAGCATTCTACCTTGAAATTCAAATTATTATAGGTTTTCCAGAGTTTTCCTGAAAGCGTATCAAACAGTTATTATGGGAGTATATCTGCTGCCCCTCTGTGGGAGGTTCAGGGACCCACCCCCAATATTACTTTCACTGAGATGGGGGGAGGTACAACGAGGCACAAAGCCCATTACCTTATGTTTTCCAGTTTATACAAAATTCCACAGTGACCATGAGTTCTGCGCAAGAATCAGATACTGTATTCAATACTGGTGCTACCCCAAACAAAGATGGCAAAAGTTCCAATGTCTCCTTACTAGTTGCTCAATTAACAAACACTGTGTGGGACCCCTGGTTTCTAGTGAGGTCTGTGCTAAGCAATCTTCCAAATGTACAGAAAACATGGTATAAAGAGTTTCACTGGGAAAGCCAGATAACAAGGTTGAAACCAAGAATAATTGAAACTTAAATTGAATAATAGGGATGTAACTTGTAACAAGAGTTTCCTTAGGTGGGAAGATCTGGGTGGGTCACAGTTGTTAGGAGTGGTCTTAGAGAAGGAGACATGATAATGGAATGTAGAGGGTTCACACAATAAATGGGGAAAAAGACAGCACAAGTGGGAAGGCAGGAGGAATCCGCCCATTTATTCAACAGCCTCATGTGTGCAAGGCTGTGCTGGGTGCTTGGGATGACAAAATAAACCTTGAACAAGTAAATTTACTGCCCTGTAGTTTAGTTTCCTCATCTGCAAGATGGAGATAGCAATAGAATTCTATTCAGGACTAAATTTATTAATGCATATAAAGCATTTAGAAGAGTACTTGGTACATAACACATACTTGATAAATATAGGCTATCATTATTGTTATTTTTTGAGGAGCTCAAAGCCCAGTGAGGGTGACAACATGTAATTATTACAAATGGTAACATGGTGTAATGATTAATATAATAGAATGTGGATGTAGCACTCTGGAAAACACAGGAGGAGAAAACTAAGAGTTGGGAGGAAGCATTTGTGAATCCTCCCCAAAGAAATCATATTAGAACTTGGACTTGAAAGGTGACCAAAGTGGTTGTTTCTCCACATAAAGAACAAAATTCCAGGGGCTTCCCTGGTGGTGCAGTGGTTGAGAATCTACCTGCCAATGCAGGGGACATGGGTTCGAGCCCTGGTCTGGGAAGATCCCACATGCCACGGAGCAGCTGGGCCCATGAGCCACAACTACTGAGACTATGCGTCTGGAACCTGTGCTCCACAACAAGAGAGGCCACGGTAGTGAGAGTCCCGTGCACCGTGATGAAGAGTGGCCCCCACTTGCTGCAACTAGAGAAAGCCCTCACACAGAAACGAAGACCCAACACAGCCAAAAATTAATTAATTAATTAATTAATTAATTAAGGAAAAAAAAAAAAAAAAGAACAAAATTCCAGGCAGAGGTACAGCTTGTATAAGGGCAAGGTGGGGAGACTAAAGTGTGGCATGTGGAAAAATGCTGATCATGCTTGGAGGGACAGCCAGGATAAATCAGATCTACTGGTACATACTGTATAAACACAGCAATTGTTTACAACTAATGTCCATTCAGATAGGGTCACATCTGTTCTGATTGGCTGGTACCTATGCTGAACTGGTTGTTGTTTTGAATATCATCCCTAAAAAATGGTGTGGGAGATGTGGGAAACGTTAACACAGGCTTTGTAAACTTGGGTAAAGAATCAGGCATAAGCCCTGATGGTTAAGTTCACTACTTCCTGAGAAGCAGACATCCACTTCACAGAGACAGCTGCTACATTTTTTGTTCTCCTTATTATCAGTGATCTTCTTGTGTAAAATTTTCAATATCATTTAATTGATAATGGATAAGCAATTTTTACTGACAAAAAAATACAGCTGATGGCTCTAGAAGTGTCTAAGCTATGCCACATGTTATTTGAAAGTTGTGGATGTGTCTTATACACATGTGATGCAAGGGTAGGTACTAATGGAATCTCCATATAGTCCCCGCCTTTCGCAGCCCATGATGATTTGTTCTGACTGATGATGTGAGTGGAAGTGATGTGCTCACTTCTGGTCACATATTAC
This sequence comes from Eschrichtius robustus, assembly GCF_028021215.1. Lineage (NCBI taxonomy): Eukaryota > Metazoa > Chordata > Mammalia > Artiodactyla > Eschrichtiidae > Eschrichtius > Eschrichtius robustus. The sequence goes on from NC_090839.1 coordinate 40,161,659, forward strand.
AATAAGAGCTCGTATGTGTTCTCCACGGATTTTCTCCCTTGGCTATGCCGCCATGGAGAGGTGTGTGTCAGACACCTTTGTTGGATGTGTCAAATGAATGATAGAGAAAAATGATAGAATGTAGAAAGCTTTGTTATGCTAATAAACTGTGTTTGCAGGGTTAATCTGTAACCACAGCATAGGCTAGCATTACCCTGACTAGTGTCAGAATTGTTACCAGAAGTGGAGTGTCATACATTGTTATGGACTAAATGTTTGTGTTCCCCTCCAAAATTCACATTTTAAAACTCTACCTTCCAATGTGACGGTTTTAGGAGGTGAGACCTTTGGGATGTAATTAGGATTAGATGAGGCCATGAGGGTAGAGCCCTCATGAATGGGATTAGTGCCCTTATAAACATTATGAGAGTGTTTGTTTCCTTCTCTGCCATGTGAGGACACAGTGAGTCAGAAGTCTGCAGCTTCGAGGGGCTTCACCAAGCAGAAGTGATGGCGCTGGCACTCTAATCTTGGACTTCCATTCTCCAACACTGTAAGAAAAAAAAATTCTGTTGTTTTCAAGACACCCAGTCTATAAAATTTTGTAACAGCAGCTTGGACTAAGACACACATCAAAATCCTAAAATATGTAGCTTTGGATTAGTGACTGGTGGTATGCAGTGATGAAACACGTTGGAGGCTAAAAACATGATGATCGTGTTTTGCAGGGACAAAATATTTGCTAAAACTGTCACCTGGGGAAGTTTACTTGGTACCAGATGACATGAATTCTAAGCCAGAAACTCTCGGGAAAGATACTGAAAAACAGAACCTTAGTTTGGCCGTTGCTTTTTTTGTAGCTAGATTTGACAGGGGGTCAAAGGTTTGAGAAGGGTGATTTCAGAGAGAATTGACTGGTGCATATGCAGAACTAAAAGGGAGTCAAAAGAGTACAGAAATATGGGGAAAGCTGGCTTTGAGACCCCCAAACCATAGGTACTGGGACTTAAAAGGGCTTTAAAGGCTTATTTTACCAGTAATATCTTTCAGAGCAAAGAGTTTTTTTTTTTTTTAATATGATCTCACTAGAGCCTACAGTCTCAATAAATTAAAAGCTAGATGCAAATGCCGAGAAGGTGAGAAAATAAGCATTTTAGAGTATACTGAAAAGAACTGTGTGATTACTGATACATAGAACTTACTAGAATCAAGTGAACTAGAGACTTACTGAGCTTTCGAGAACTTTTTACTCCCAAAGAAGCTATAAATCCTGTCTAAAAACATCTGTAACTATTGAGGTTTAAAATGACTCCTCAACCAAGAAGCAAGCTGAAAAGAAGTACAGTCTTAAAGGGCAGCATATTCCCCAAGGCCCATTAAATGTCATCAAGGGATATAATGGACAAATAAGAATATCCTGGAAAGGGATCCAAGGACCTTGGAGAACAATGGGTAAGGAGTCTCCCCCCAGAGGACAGAATCCATGTCTAATCAAGTAACATTTTGCATCCCCAGGTCCTTAGAAGTCTTCCCAGGCAGAGTAGACAAATGAATGCTCTGTGTCTTCCATTGTTCCTGTTTATTGCTGTTAATCTTATTTCCCTTCCACCATTATATAATGAGGAGTGAGCAGAAAACATGTTTAGTTCATACATTTCTTGACTGAGAAGAGCCATAGTTAGACACAATTGTATAATTGTTGAGTATCATGTGGATATTCTGCATTTTGAGCAGGATTAAATGATAAGATGAAATCTTAGATCATTTCTCTTGGGGAACCATTGAGTGTTCTCTATATATGAGAGTGTACCAGGTGGAATTCCTATAGGAAACAGAAGGCACTCTCAAATTAGAATAAGTTGAGGGAGGTTTATTGATGAAGAGTTCAGTTATAAAGATGTAGGTAGAGTGTAGAGGGGACATTGAGGGATGGTATAGAAACCTGGGGCCGTTGTCATCCATGGGCCCAGAAGAATGAGAGTAAATGGCTTCCAGGACCTGGAAAAAGAGCAAAAGTGAGTCATTTAGGTCAGAAAGCAAAGGTGACCTCACAGGAAGAGAATCAGGGGCATAAATACCCTGACCTCATTCTCCTCCTCCTCCTAGTTCTCCTGGGCCTTCCTCTTTAGTAATCTCAGTTGGAAGGCACTGGGCATTGAAGCCTTCTGATGTGGTCCATATATATTAGCTTCTGTGAGCAGAGAGCTAAGTTATGAAGGGGAAGAGCAGATATGGAAGGGCTGACACATGACATAAGGAATGGGAAAGAAGGAAAAAGAGGGTTATTAACTGACCAGAATGGTGAATTTAGGCATGTAATCCTACTCACACCCCCTTCCACACATTCACAACATAGCTTTCAGTGAGGAATAAACACATGATGATGCATGTTGTAGATGGGAAGAATTCCAAGCTTCAACACTGGATCAGTGATCTATGCACTCAGTAAGGGGTTGATGTGGGCCAGGACCCAAGTTCATGATTCCTTCCAAGGTATCAGACTGCTGGCCGAGGACTAGTCATTGCCTGGTTAAAAGTAAGTAGCAGGGAGTAGAGTTCATGAAGTATGACAGTGTATGAGCACCAGGTGATCACTCCACATTCTCCACTGACCACCCTGCTCACCTCTTGGTAGATTCATTGCATTAATGGTGCCAAATCTTTACTCCTCTCTATACCCATGCTTTTCACTATGTGACTTTGCAGTTCCTTTCACTAAAGAGATGGAGCCTGTTTTACCACTGCTTAAAGATAGGTTATTCTTGTGATTTGATTTAACCAATAGAAAGAGGCACAAGTGATACTATACCTGTTCCAAGCTGAGGCTCAAGAGGCCTTATGTGTCTGCTTATGCTCTTGTGCCTCTATTGCCATGAGAACATGCCCTGGTTAACCTACTGGAAGATAAGAAATATCTAAAGCAGAGCCAAGTCACTCCAGCCAAAGTCATCATACGTTAGGCAATACTGGCTGAACCCCACACATGAGAGCAACCCCTGGCAAGATCACTACAGATTAACCTGCCTGCAGTTGATTCAAGATGTGTGAACATGAATAGTTATTTTTGTACACTATTGAGGTTTTGTGGTTGTTTATTACAGTGCTACTGTGACAATAGGTAACTGATACAGTCTCTCATTCTTCTCCAGGTACATTAAATGATCACTTCATAAGGCTATTATTCTACTTTATTGACAGCTTTGACTGCATAACAGCTTTAGGTCTAACTCTCATGAATAGTCATTTTCACAATGCCTTTTTCTTTAGTCCCTATAAGAATTGTTTTAGGCCCTCATTCACACTCAGTTCCTTTAATCATGCTTTAGCCTTAATTAAAGCCAGACTGTAGAATCAAACAGTATTACGTTTAAGTTCTGGCTTTGTTTTTTAACAACTATAATCTTAGGAAGATTAATTATACTTGCCAAGCTTCAAACTCCTCTTTTGTAAAATGGGAATAAACTGTTGTGAGAACTAAATGAGACATGTGAAGCTTTTAGCATAATGCCTTTGCTTTCCCTCATTGATAAGTCTTAGCCAGAAGAGAAAAGGTTATATTTAGTTCTTGTTGTTATCACACTTGGAGATGAAGTACAGCATGTAAGTCACCAAACTGGATGGAAGGGATGAGATGAACCACGTTTACAACCACAATTTTTATTTCTGCCTATTGTTTGTTGCATCTTTCCGAGGGAAGAATAGTTTTATGAGGACCAGTAATTTTATGAATAAAAGCAAAGGGGCCAAGACTCCTTAGTTTATGGCTAATGTTTACATATTCCCAGGAGGGCAGCATTGCAGGTTACTTTACTAAGTCAACAAAGTTTGGAGCAGGTGATTCTAGTGTTCTGCTGAAGCCAGTCTGTACCTGTTGGTGAGTCAATTGTTGAATTTTCAGGATTTTTCTTTAGCTGGATGTTCTATATACTTGCTATTAAAAATTAAATTAATAAATTCACAGTGAAATAAGTTACATTAAAAACAAAGGTAGCGAATACTCAAAACTCATCACTTCCTAGTTATTTTACCACATTTTACTACTATCTATGCTCTTGAGGTTATTTATCAATATATCAATTCCATCTGGGTGGTAGAAATATTATACAATGGTGTGGTATGATACATCTTTTCCCAACTCTGAGTTAGTGACACCACATTGATCCATTGAAACTGCCCATGGTGGCAATATATACAGCTGAGAATCAGCAAATTCTACAGACCAGGGTTTTGTCTTGGCAAGTCGGTTGACCACCATATAACAGCACACCACTGGGTGGTCGGCTGACCTAAGCAGACATTGTTGGTTTTGCACTTGTTTAGAAGGACATTTTCCCCTGCCTACCTTTGCCATGATATGATATTAGGAAGTTGCCTATAGCTGTCATTATTCCTGCAAGGAAACGTTTTCTTCTTCACTAATATACTGATGAGTCAAACAAACTTTAGAAAAAGCCATCAGAATTAACTTCAGAATGTGGTCATTGCCATTCTTAGCTACCTCATGGTCTGGCAAGGGGAAGAGTGAGAAAAGTATAGCAAACATGAGGCAACCTTGGAAACCCGGGGCAAATATTTTCTGAGGATTCTTTCATTAATCTGATTTCTTGGCTGACTGTGGTGTGTGGAAGGAGTAGGGGCTTGAAAGGCAGGAGATAAGTGCTCCAAGCCCTGCTCAGTTGCTGCTCTCTCTGTGGCCTTATTCCTGTCACTTTCACTCTTCTGGGGCCTCAGGTGTACTCCTCCAGAAAATGAGGGCACTGTGGTAGATAATGTATGAGATCTTATTTAGCTCTCAGATTTCCTGATATTCAGGTCATACAGGGGAAATAAAAAGGAGCATCTCTGAAAGACTCTCCGTTTCCTCTCCTCCAATCTCCTTATGAATCTTTGGTGACAAGGTCCATTCTAGAGCCATGTGACCAGCTGAGTCACATCTTTCAAAGGAGGGAATTTAATGTAATGAAAAAGATTTTTCATAGGAAGATTGTGACCCGTGCCTCACGGCTTCTGATTTTGTTACAGGTTATGTGAAGAGCAAACTTCAGCCCTTCACGTCCCAGGATGATTTTAAAAGAGTGCAAAAGCTGTGTGGAGGGAGATGACCAGAAACATGGCTTTCTCCACTTTTAGAGGTTGTGGGTCTCTGGAAATACATGCCAGCAGGAGGAAGGAGGGGTGGAGATACAGAGTTGGGGCCCTGGATCCTGCTGGGTAAGCAGCTCCTTCGGAACTGGTCAATGCCGCTGTCCCCAGCTAGTCACTGGCCTCTTCCACTGCCCCAACTCCCTGCTCTGAGGCCAGCAGCCACCTCTGCCTCTACTTGGCTGGGCTGGGCTCCCACCACCGCTGAGCATAGCAGGGAACACTCATCGCCCTGAGTCAGACAAGCAGGAGGGGATGACCTATTAGACCACAGAATCCTTACCACATTCTCACTGGAGTCTGACTCAAGCCCGCAAAAGCAGGACCATCAGATTTTGTGGCCAAGATCCTCTCACCTCCTTGGTCCCCGAACCCTCTGGGTGTCCATCCACCCATCCTATGAGTGCTCCTGGTGGTGAGAAACCCCAGAGCCCTGAGAGGATTTCTGGAGAAAGAAGCAGTTTAGGGCAAATGAATTATGCTTTTAAGAACAAGCTGGCACCACACCCTCAGATGAAAATTGTTTCATACTTTGCGAACAATTCCTGACATCTCTGGGCTTTGACCGCTTGTAATTTTGTCTCCAACTAGACTGTAAGTCCCTGAGGCCTCTTTGGTTCATACTTCTTCCAGTACCAGTCACAAAGGAGCACTGGTGGGTATTTATGATTTGATAAATGTTTCCCTATGGGGCTCTGCTGTTCCAACTTGTGACGCCACAGGGATGGACATCACCTGCCTGACAATATGACGGCTCAGTCCCCCACCGCAGATGAGATCTGCGCTTCTGTGAACTCACTTGACACAATGAAATGCTTCAGTGGCCAAGATAACTCTTTCTCTATCTTTACTTTCATTCTATATTTCTATCTTTCTTTTCTTTTAACATATGATTTTTTTTTCAACCTTTTGCACAGTTTTGCACAAAACCCATCTAGTTCTCAAAGGCTTCATTAGCTAACCTATTGGCTTTGACATGTGGATCAATTTTGAGGGTCTCTCCTAAACTGTTTTTTTCCCCTAAATCATTCTTGAATTTGTTTTAATAGTTCTTTTTAAACTGATTCATCAACTCAGATTTAAAAATTGTTATCAGTTAATCTTAGCAGTATTAACAGCCCCTTACCATGGATTTTAAGAGCCAATGCATTGCATTCGTAGAAGTGGAATGAAGAGAAATGAAAACACAAAAACTTGCATATAAATGTTCATGGCAGCATTATTCATGATAGCCAAAGGGTGGAAAACCCCCAGGTGTCTATCAACTGACACACAGATAACTAAAATGGGGTCTAGCCATACAATGGAACATTATTCAGCCATAAAAAGGAATGAGTTACTGATCCATGCTACAGCATGGGTGAACCTTGGAAATACTATACAGGCAAAGAAGCCAGACTCAAAGGACACCTATTCCATTTATATGAAGTGTCCAGATTAAACAAAGTCATAGAGACAGAAAGTAGATTAGTGGTTGCCTAGGGGTTGGAGAGAGGGTTTGAAGAGAATGAGGACTTACTATTAAGGGGCATGGAGTTTCTTTTGGGGGTGATGGAAAGGTTCTAAAATTGACCATGATGATGGTTGCCCAACTCTGTGAATATAATAAAGACTACTGAATTGTACACTTTAACGGGACAAAATGAATGGTCTATGAACTATATCTCAATAAATCTATTACAATAAAAATTAAAGAAGAGCCAGTCTACCAAACCTCTTATTTGTATTTCACAAATTATCTTTTGCATTATGTATTTATCATCAATAAAATATCTTGCTCCTGAGTAATTAAGAAAAAATATAGTAGCAATCATCTTACTAAGAAACAATAATATAATAACATCATTAACAACAATGATAACATGCTTTGTTTGAATGGAATAGCTTTTTATATGGATCAACGAGGAAGCATTATTTAGTTGAATAGGTTGGCAACAGCTACTATTGATTGCCTTTTAAAAATTATCGGCATATGTGAAAATCAAAGTACTTTTAATGCCTCCAGGGACCTGTGTGACCTGCTTTCTGTTTCTTCTATGCATCATCTCCCCCAACTCTTCCTCCTCACTCAGTGGCCTCTGGCTTGCTCTCTCTGTACACGCCTGGCACGCTGCTCCCATCTCAGCCTCTGCTCTGGCTGCTCTCTCTGCCTGGAACTCTCCTCCCACATACATGAGTGTGGCTTCACTCTCACTAATTCAAGTTTCACCCAGAAGTCAACTTCCCACTGAGGCCTCCCCTGACCACCCTGGTGTATTCGTCAAACATACTAAATAGCTTACTTATTCATTATGTTTACATTTCCTTGTGGATCTCCTCTTTCAGAATATAAGTTCTATGAGGTCAGGGATATTTGACTGTTGTATTCTCTGATACACCCCTGGCATTTATCACAGTGCCTGGAATATAGTAGATGTTCAATTAATACCTGTTGAATGGAGGGATGGGCATAGATGCCAGTAGTCCAGTTTGAGGTATGCTGTCTGTGCTTTGTTACTTAATTTATCAATCAGTACATCTCTATCTTTATACATCCTTCTAACTTGGGATTAAATAACCATGCCAAACCCAACCAAACAAATCGGAAAACTGTCAAAATGTGTCTTTGGAAAGTAAAGAATCAGTCATTTAAAATGAAATTAATCTATAAGGAGAAATATACAATATAAAAAAAATCTGGACTACATGTTAACTATTATTCTGGTAAAAATATTTGATAGATCACTTTACTAAGTTAATATCATATATTAATTCAGTCAGCCAAACAAATATTAATTGACCATCTTCTGTGTGCTGGGCACATGGTGGCAGTAATATAATGGTGGCTCTTACGTTGCAGTGGAAGACCAGCACAAAGCAGCTAAACAAGTACATATAATGCCAATGGGTACTGACAACTCTAAAGAGAAACCAGTAGGGTAAGGGATAAAGAATTAAAGGGGTGCTGGGTTGGTCAAAAAAGACCTGTTTGAGGTGCTGACATTCGCACAAAGACTTGAGTAAAGTAAGGAGGAGACTCATGCACATCAGAGTGCCCCAGATAGAGGGACCAGCTGATGCAAAATCCCGCAACTGGAAAATGTGGGCATGTTTGAAGAAAAGCAAGGAGTGAAGAAGAAAGGTCTAGGAAATGATGTTAGACTGGTCTCCAGGAATCAAGTCATCAGGAAGCCTTGCAGACCATGGTGAGGACTCAACAGCTGTCATTTTAGGGCAAGAGAGCCTCTGCCAGGTTGAACTGACATGATCACTTCTCCATTGAGTGACATGATCTGATCTGAGAATGTAAGTAAAAGCAAAAGGATGCAGGCTATATGAAAACCAGAGGGAAATCTGGGACTAGACTCGATTTGGAAATCATCAGTGGACCACAAGGAAAAAGAGCTAAGTTGAGTCTCCTCTGCCTCGGAAAGATCAGACCTCATAGAACTTTGCCCTCATCCTGGGAGCTTCCTGTATGATGGGTAAGCTGGCACGTGTCCAGAGGAGCAAACAGGACAGTCAGGAACTGTGTTGTGGTGAGTTCCATCTCCTCAAAGGCAGGATCCAAAAATGTCATGGGATAGACTCCTGTTCAGGATGGAAAGTAAGGATGCTTTACTCGTTCCCCAAAGTTACATAAAAGAGGAGGTCTTAACTAAGTTTGCTCCTCTCCTAGATTGGGTTTCCCCAAAGCAATCCCTGTGACATCAATTCAATGGTAAATAGTTTAGGAGGAAAGCAAAAGAAATACAGACGTGGGAGAGGAAAAGTGAGACAGGGAAAGGAAGGTAGCCCATAAACGGTTTTTTACTGAATCAGATACTGCTGTGAGCGACTGGAACTTAGTTCTGCTGGGGACTGCTGGGAAATGGTGTGAAGCAAGGGAACTGGGGTATGTATACACCGATTACTATCTGACATTCATTGAAAGTTACTTCCAGTGGATGTTAATTCCCTTTCACTTCTTGCCCATCATGTGAGTGGCTAAGCTGCTGGATATGGGGGCCAGAGAAAGCTCTTAGGCAAAGAGAAAGTTGGGCTGCTGTGCCCTGAAGGAGTAGGGGTAAGGGGTATGGATATGGTTCCCTCAGAATCTGCTGCAACCACCCCTCAGAGTTATTGTTATTCATGTAGGCTGCATATGTGCTCCCTGGGGTTTTGCAATCAGCCTCTCATCCCTTCTGGCCTCTCCAATCCCAGATTCTGTGGCACGGACAGCACAGGAGGAGGATGTGCTCCTCAGAGTCTAATCCTGCAGACAATTCCTTTGGTGGAATTCACAGTCTCTGCAGAGCACATAGTATTAATGGCCATGAGAACTTAAGGCAAGCCCATCACAGATCAGTGATAACACCCTAAGACTGTCTTTGAAGAACTGGATCATAGGAAAGCAAGACTTTTATAGTTCAAAGTTAGGTTATCTTTTGTTTGTGACTATATCTGTGGGAAGAAGCTTATGAAGCCAGTGGCATCTTTCCTGGATACCAGGAGCCAACATTTTTCTCTATTTCTGTTCCCATTAAATACTATGTCTAGGGCACATGTGTTCTAAGTGATTTAACAAAAGGCACTCTCTCATTGGCAGGCAATGCAAATATAAGATTAGCTTAAAGCATTTTCCTTTTGAGCTGAAATTTTGATTTGAGGCCAGCATTATCTGGGAGAAGATTATGTATGACTGAGTTTTAGTTAGATGCTGAAATGAAATGAGTGTGTGTGTGTATGTGTGCGTGTGTGTGTGCACATGCGCAGGAGCCCAAAGTGGGCTCACACACTTGCATGGAAATGGTGACCCGGTTCTAACTCTAGTGGGACAAGCAAGGCTGTTGTAAGGCAGGAATGACTTCATCAGGAACTCAGGAAATCCTCACTCAAACGTCCAAATATACAAATAGATTCCTTTTATTCTGCTGTGAATCAAAATGATGCCACGTCCTGTAATGAAGGATGTTGTTGACCAGGTTGAATGGGAGCCAACCGTGCCTTGCCTTTGTTTCTATGACCGTTGTTCCAAAGTTCAGCATCTTAAGGCTGGGAGTCACCTTATTTGGCAAACACTCAGGAATTCTGTTTCCAGATTTATTTGGGGGTGACAGAATTTTCATTTAATTTTTACCCCAGGGTAGGAGACATGTTAATTGCTTGAAGCCAGATGCACAAATATTTATGTACTCTAGGCAGGCTACTGTGCAGCCACATGAAAATAGAGAGTAATAGCTTAAAAAAATTCCTACCATAGTGAAGCTACACTGTCATTGAGCCAAGGACTTTTTTTTTTTAAGTTGTCATCCGCAAATATATGTGGGAGTGGGTCAAAAGATAATGTTAGCTTATTTTTTCTTTCTTGCAGAAAACCATAGGCAACCATTAGTCTTTCTAAATATTAACTTCTCAAACCAACCAGGTAACTTGCTCCTGGGGATGGTAGGGTGAAACGGTCTGTTGACCAGGCACATGGGGATGAAGGGTAGTTGTAGCACCTTGAGGGCGGTGATATAAACACTTCTGAAATCAACAAGTGGACTCCCTAGGAGACACAAATGTCTGAGTCCCCTCAACCCAGCTGCACAGGGCCCATGTGGGATATCCTCCTTTGGATTTCAGAAGAGGGCACGCTGCCCAATTTTCCCAGCTGCAGGAAAGAAGAAATCACCCTAAATACTGAGTTAATGCATGAACTTGCAGTGTCTTCTGTCCTGCCTTCTGGTCCACCCCCATCAAATTATCTTTGTTTTAGGCCATGACTCATGACCCATCCCCACCCCTCAGTCAGCTGTGACTCATAGCAGAAGCCAGATAAACTGAGCGTGGAACAGCAGGGTGGGAGAGCTGCCGTGCTTTTCCTTTTCTTGCCTAATGAGAAAAGTTAGGTCAAATGGTCAGGTGGTGGGAATCTTCTTTGAGGGATTTGTTTTGTCTTTGTGTGTTTAATTTAGGGAAATTCCTTCATTGGATGGGGGATCTGGCTAGGTGTTCCTTTTTAAGGTAACTCAGTGATACTGTGTTTCAAGCTTTGACCATTGGTAATCATCTACCTTTGACTGATTGTGCAAATGGCCCTAATTTTTTTTTTTTTTTTACTGCTCCCAGCATCCTTGCCCTTGGTAATGGGAATTTAAAGCTACTTCCATTAAAGGGTGGAGTCTCTTTTACCCACTTCTTGAATTTGGGTTTGGACATGTGACTTACTTCGTCCAATAGAAAGCTGCAGAAGTGATAATGTGCCAGTTTAGGATCTAGGCCTCAAGAGCCCAAAGAGTCGTTTCTTTTACTCCACTGCTTTTCTGTGCTAACAAGCCCAGGGTAACCTGCTGGAAGATGATCATCATATGCAGCAGAGCCAAGCCATTTAGGCCAAGGCTATCCTAGACCAGACAGATCCTAGGCCACCTGCCAGTTGGCTACAGACAAACGAGTGAGCCCAGCTGAAATGAGCCAACTATGGCCCAGGTTAACAGAACTGCTCAGCTTACCTGTAGCTTCATGAGAAAAACAAAAACAAAAAACAAAATTGCTGTATTAAGCCACTAAGATTTGTAGTAGTTTGTTACTTTGGCAGTAGATAACTGAAATGCTACCCTTGTGTGTTTTAACTCTATGAACTGACATTTTTAGATTAAAAGAACTCATGCCCTATGTATTTCAGGAGACCATACTTCTGAATCTTGAGTCCTCTCAGTGATCAAAATATTGTTGCTAAAGGCCCTCCAAAGTTGGAGAAAGTTAAGCTCTTAAAGCATGTCATATGAATTTATTAAGAAGAAAATTTACCTCTATTCTTCTGTGCATAGGTTATCAAACCAAGATGCAGTAAGTGCCAGACCCATTGTATTACTTTGCTAAAGCTGCAAAATACAAAGTATCACAGCCTGGGTGGCTTAAACAGCAGAAAGTCATATTCTCACAATTCTGGAGGCTGAAAATGCAAGACCAAGGTGTCAGCATTGTTGATTTCTTCCGAGACCCCTCCCCTTAGTCCTCACGTAGTCTTCCCTGTGTATCTGTGTCCGGATCCTCTTCTTATAAAGACCAGTCATAATGGATCAGGGCCTACCTGAGTGACCTCATTTTAACTTCATTACCTCTTTAAAGACCATATCTCCAAATGCAGTCCCATTCTGAGATCCTAGGGATAAGGACTTCTACAGATGAAGTTGGAGGGACACAATTCATTTAGAAGACTCATGTATGTGCTGCCTGTTGTTCAATTCCTAAAACACAGCTCTGATTATATGACTACCTTGCTCAAAATCTTTCTATGGTTCTAAGTTGTATATAAGGATGGAATAAAGATTCATTGTTCCCCACACTGACCTCTCCAATTCCTCCATTATCTATTTTTTTGGCTGCTCCACATGGCCTGCAGGATCTTAGTTCCTCGACCAGGGATCAAACCCAGGCCCTCGGCAGTGAGAGTGCCGAGTCCTAACCACTGGACCTCCAGGGAATTCCCAATTCTTCCATTATCTTAATCCAATATCCATACATGATTATTTGCTATCTTTATTTCTAATTAGTCAAACCACCATGACTGACATATATTTGCCCCTTTAGTCTACTTTCAGTTCCCTAAACACACACACACACACACACACACACACACACACACACACACACACACACAGAGTTCTATCTCTGTAAATCTTATTCAGCTCTCCCCTATGTCTGGGATGGTTTTGCCCACAACCTTGCTTGTCAAAATTCTTTCAAATCCTATAACCTCCAAAAATTCTTCCAGTTTCATACTCCAATCAGATTGGATCTCTTCCAAGAAATCTGGCGTCACATGACACCTCTACTATTGTACCTTTTACAATCTTTCTAGGTTATGACTATGTTGGTTGTGGTGTGAGCTGCAGTTATAGCTTAGTCACTCTTGCATTTCTTACAGTGGCCACTATGGTGCATTTCATATTGTAGGTACTTGTGATAGAAACTACCATGGTCACCATTTTCCATGTTACCCTCTCCTTCTTGGGCACGCAGCCTCCCTTGCAGCTAAAGTGGGGACATGTGACTGAATTTTTGCCGGTTGGATGTATGCAGAAGTAATGTACAACAAGTCCCTATGTGTGGATATGCCAGTGAACTTCCTGTTTACTCTCAGAGGTATCTCCTGCCCTTCTCATCTTCCACTGTATATTACAGGACTCATTTTCCCAAGCTGCCTTGCCTTTTGGACTCTTGATAGGTTCAGCCAATGGAAGAAACCAGCTGAAAATTGAAGTTTGGGCGGGAGGGAAAGGGAAGCCGGGATACGTCTCTCTCTCTTTGCTTCCTATGGTGTCTCTGTTATCAGCCACATCTCCTCCATGGCTCCAGGTCCACTGGACACGAGTCTAGCATGGATCTTGCTTCTGTTGGATATTCTAGGTCCTGGACTCTGGGAAATATCCTAGCTCTCAGGTGATAGTTTCCTGATGTTCCTCTGTTTGGTGGCCTTTCTGTCCCTTGTGTGGCATCTGTAAAACAGGAACCATAATGCCTGCCTCCTAGAACTATTATGAAAGCAAATAAGCTAATATACGCAGAATTCATAACTATGGAACTAGCGCCTGATGGAAACCAAATCCTGAGTCTCCCCCACATCACCTAGACATGTATCCTTCTTGAGTCCTCTCCTCCTCAGTCTCTAAAACTCTGCCTGGTCATGTTTTCTTTCCTACCTTCAGGCCACTTGTAGGTCTGTCTTGCTGCTTCTGTGTCCTCCCTTCAGCCCTTACTCTGTAGAGACCTCCCATGATTTACTTCACTACATCTCTTTTTTCCACTCCATTTTGAGAGAGTACCCTCACCTTCCTGGTTTCCATGCTAAACTTTCTTCAAGGAGGACACTCCCATGTGCATCCATATCTGTCATCTCCCTCTCGAGTTTCCATCCCGTTTCTCCAATTGCCTCCTGGGCCCTCCTTGTTGGCCACCCAGTGCTATTCATGGAAGAAGTGTCAGGTGGGGAAAGGAGAGGTCTAGTCTCCAACCCACCACTGATGCATTTAATAACTAATTTTGGGGGGACTTAGATGCTCCTTTAAGAGAGGGCTTTGGGGACAGCTGGTTTCTAATACTCCTTCTAACTCTATTGCTTTGGTTTTGCATCAAAACTTAATTAATCATCTCCATTTCCCACTCTTCAATGACTTTTACTCCCAACTTCCTTATATCTGTCAGTATTATGTCATTAAGGCTCAAAATGCTAGAAGTCAGATAGGAATCAATTACTCTCCTTCTCCACTTTGGCAGTTGAGGAGTTAAGAACTCCACTATTAAGTCCAATTACCTGAGTTCAATTCTTGACTTCAGCACTTATTTATTATGTTACATGGATATCTTTCTTTCTCTAGAACACAGTTTTTCACCTGCACAAAAAAAGAGGAAATGAGGAAAACACTCAATGCAGTACTTGGCATATAGGAAGCACTCAAATAAATGTTTATCATTATTCTTCCATCCATTCATCCAATAAACATTTGTTTGGCAGTGCAGTTACTTCCCTCTTGAAATTTATTTTTACTTATTTTATCTCCTGAAAGTTGATTTTTTCTTTTGAAAGAGGCCTAATTTCTCTTAAGTTACAAAACAGCTTGCACAGTAAAAAGATACACAAAATATATAAGGAATTTACACTTTTAGGAATAAAGTATGCAGGTAGGGTGACCATACATCCAATTTTCCAAAGATGGTCCCAGATCATACCTATCATTCTATCTTAATTATAAATAGCATCCCATTTCTGTCAAAAGTGGCCCGAGTTTGGATGATAAACTATGTGGTCCCCTATGTATACGTGAGTTGTTTGGGTCTTGGGCTCTATCACCACAAAGTGCTCCTAGAATAAAGCTCCCATATTTAAATGACATTGGGTAAAGAGTATTTAAAAATAAATACAATTCTTATCTACTGTGATTTTTCACTCAGTGGCATTTATGTAATATGATTCACTTTATGTTTGAGGCTGAACCTTTAATACATTTTATCCTATGTGTTTCAATAATAAAGTAGAATCCATCTGATTAGTAGTTTAAAATAATTTTCTAGTTGAAACTCATACAACTGCATTAAAAATAAATACGTAATATTTGCTTTTCTGAATTGGAGATTATGTACATGTAGGTTCTTTCTCAAAAAATATGCTCTCCTTAATTTTTGTATAAAGATTAATTATATCTCAAAAGGAAGAAATGAAAGCTTCGTATCAGAAGAGAAGTTCTTTATAGTTTTTAACTTCCAAGAACCACTGTACAGGGAGATCAGCTCAGTGCTTTGTGACCACCTAGAGGGGTGGGATAGGGAGGATGGGAGGGAGACGCAAGAGGGAGGAGATATAGGGATATATGTATATGTATAGCTGCTTCACTTTGTTATAAAGCAGACACTAACACACCATTGTAAAGCAATTATGCTCCAATAAAGATGTTAAAAATAATAAATAAATAAATAAATAAATAGATAAATAGATAAAACACACCCAACACACCTGAAAAAAAAAAAAAAAAGAACCACTGTAAATAAAGTCATCCTCAGTAGAGGCTGTAATGTTTTCTTTGTTATTGTTTTTGCTTGTGTTTGTAAACCTTAACACCCTATCCAATTAGTATGTCTGGAGGAATTCATTCCAGGTCAAATGTGGAACAAAACTTCCAACTCACTTCTATTCACAGCTGGGGCAGCCCTTGAAATTGCCAAGGGAAATTCTGGGGGCTCCGGGGTCATACTGGAGAGTGACATCAGTCCATTTCCTCGGACTCCCTTGCTCAGAGTCTTTAACTAAATAACATATTGGAAGTTTAAATGAGGTGTCCTGCATTCCATGTGATTTGAGGGACTCAAATATTTTTAATTCAGTAAAAAAATTCAATTTAATTCAAAACAACAAACATTTTCCCCCAAGTCTTATGCAATATGCCACAGAGATCATAAATACGATTGAAATGTGAATTTGTTCATACAAAACAGCAACTTCCCTCAACCCCCCCTCAAAATGTGTAAAACCATGGTTTCCTCCATAGGGAAGAGCTATGGGGATTACAGTGGTTTGGCAAATACACTCTCCATTAATTGCCACTTACATCAGTTAACAAAACTAAGTGATCAGATAGATGAGAACACTTGGTGTCTACCTCAGCCTTGGGCCTTATTGTCGTGTTGAAATGGAAACCCATGAAACACACATAACTAGTCCCTCACTTGCATATGCTTAATTCAAATATAGATGTTGAGGCTCTTCTCACAGAAATTATGCTTTAAGGGATCTGGAGTGGTTCCTAGAAACTCACATCATTCAAACACTCCAAGGGATTCTGGCAGGGACTCAAATCTCCATCAAGATGAAATCCATCCTGCCTCTCAAGAAATGAAGACCCCTGAGGGGGTAGGTTGGAACCCAGAAGCATTCAGAGCACAGAGCGAGGAGGCACACCATATATACACACATGCACACAATTCATGAGAAAAGTATTAACATCATTTTGGACAAGGAAGACTGTGGATGAATATTAGTACTTTGATTCCTGTTGGATTCCTTTAGTTTGATACTACTAGGCTAACCCATCCAATCATCCATCTTTCCATTCACCCATCAATTATTTACTAAGTACCAACTACATGCCAGTCTCTGTTATAGGCCCTAGGGCTAATTATGCTCCAGTAAATGATTTGGTTGAAGTCCTTCTCATTTTTTACCTAATCATTTTAACTCTAATGCAATATGTTGAGATTTGATTGGAAACTGAAATATTCAGATGTGCTATAATAAACTGGTTTTATTGCACTTCATAGTGGATACTTGGTTCTCCTTCTACAGCAGACCTGGACTCTAGTGCCAAAAGTAGGATTTAGTGTCTGCATACTTCAATTTAAAGAATACTTGGTAGGCTTCCTATTTCTGCTGTCCCCATGCACCCACCCCTCTTTTAATTGCTAATTGATGGCATGAAATACGAATATGTTCATTCGAGTTTTAAGGCTTTGATCTTTATTAGGCATATCATCTAGTTTTTATTTATACTTAATCTTTTTATAACCCTACCACTATCTCCCACCCTCCACCTACCCCTGGTCCCACCCCGAATGGCTCATGTCCACCTCTTACACAATATAATATATAAAATGCTGAGCTAGAACCCAGCAAACACTCCTACTGAGTCAAATGTCAAGTACAGGCGGGGAACCTAGGGAATTGGGTAACTGACAGGGGTGCCATGATAGAGGAACAGGATGAGGAAACGTTGTACCATTGTTGCTGCAGCTGGCAAGCTAATACAGACAGTGAAAGTGCTGCAAGGTAAACCAGCCACCCTGCAGGTGGCTCCCCTTCCCTCCCCAAATCCACTCTCCACCTTTCTTCACCTGCTCTGTACCACGGGAGGCTGACCCACATGGACTATGCTAGTGGGTTTTGTCTTCATTTGGGCTTCCCCAGAAGCAGACACTGAGATAGGGATCATAGTGCAAATAACTGATTTGGGTGGCGATCCCAGGATGTAGGGAAGAGAGACAAAGAAGGGAATGAACCTAATGATGTGTATGTTATCAAGCAAGTTTTCATTGCAGGCAACTGGCACTGGGTCCTGGGGGAGCTCTGGGAGATGGTGCAAGGTGAAGAAATGGGGTATTTATTCACTGACACCTGCCAGCCCTCCTGCAGTTTAGGGCTGCTTTGGGGAACATCCACTTTCCAGTATGTTTGCCATGCACGTGGGCCATGCGTGCTCCTCTGCCAAAATGCCCTCAGGCCAAATGTCTTAGGAGCAGAAAGCCTTCCACATATACTTGGGTGCCAAAGGGATATGGTAAGGGCCGCTACTTAGCTTGGGTAACGGGTGGCACCAGCAGGAGATTCAGACAGTGGGAGGGGAGTGAGGTCCAAGGGTCGTGCTCTGAGTGTTCACCCTTCCCCACCGCCGCACCCCTTCCTCCCCTTGCTTCGACTGCGCCCCCTGACAAAGTCCGCAGCTTGTGTCAGGATGTTCCTCTCCCTACACTTCCTCTGGTTTCCAGAACGTGCTCCCTCACTTTGCCCCTCAATCTTACCAAGGTAACCGCTTCGCGATGTCACAGACCCCTTCTTGCTTTTCCAAAATCATGCTTGCAACTGTATAAAAGCCCCCTTATTAAACAGTTCTCTACTAACCCAGTAAAATGTACCTTTTGTTACCTGATATAAAATATACTTTTATATCTGGAGTCCTCTCTCATTAATACTTCACAGCAACTCAATCGTTCTCACGTTTCTTCTTTTGCAGGTGTAAGAACCTGACAGGTAAGTTGTCCAGTGCTCTGAGGGCTAGGATGTAAACGAAGCAAGATGGAAGGTCAGTTTTGCTGATGACAAGCTGACGTTCTAAAAACTATGTAATCCAGCCTTGTTGTTAATAACAAGCGTTATTGATGCTGGGTTTCTGGCTGAATGCTAAGCCCATTGTCCAGCCCTTGGCCAGGTCCCCCTGAACCGGGGGGGTGGGAGTGAGGGATGCAATGCAGGGGAATGCAGAGCAGCCTGTGGTCAGGCAGGCCCAACTGGCCAGGTGACGCCCCGCCAGATGGTCTCCCGCCCCAGAGGCCACTATTGAAAACCTGAAAGAGACAAAACGCCTGTGGAATCCTCTTCCGAGAGGGACCAGATGCTCCTTAGGAAACCTGTTCTCGCTGCAGCATCAGGCGACGGACGAACAAAGCAAGGAAGAAGGAGCTGCCCTGACTTGTCTTAGAATAAAATAAATGCCTACCGCCTCCTTCCCCCCATCTGTGGTTATTCGTAGGTTAAAATGACCCCATCAAAAGATAAGTATTAAAAACAGACTCTGAGAAATCAAGTCCCCATATTGACGTTCAGGCTTTCCAAGGAGAAATATCTGAAAGGGAAATTAACCAGAGGAGTCTCCCTGCTCTTGCAGGGCCTGGGTGGGGAGCTTTTTCCGCTGCTAGTATTTCTGTTGGCAAGGAGTACACGCTGTTGGAGCATACCCCCCAGGCCTTAAGTGGGTGCAGTGGGTCGTGCGGGACGGAGCCTTAGCAAATGGGGCTGGAGCACGGTTTTGTCTGGTGTGACCCCGGGGTGCCCGCTGGGATCTGTGAACAGGCCCAGGGCTGCGGGAGGGCCCTCCGCCCGCCTTTGTTCCGCCCGGCTCCAGCCTGCAGCAGCTGATCTGGTTATTATGCTCCTGAAAAGAACTTCTAGGTGGCCACAGTGACCATAAGGAACCGAGAAACCACGAGGGCTGAAAGCCACGAAGAACAACACATCGGCTGCTGAGCGCTAATCCCGCCCATAATTAGAGGATCCCTTTCAGCCCTGTGGTGCCCGTCGAAATCTGAACTAAGGCAGAGAGGAGCCCTCTGAGGTCTGTAGCCCGCTGACCAAACGTGCCGTCATCAGCATAATTCGCTCGTTTCGTGGGGACTCGATGTTTTAAAAAGAAAGTCAGAAGGCTATCTGAAGAGAAGCTTTGGGGCAAAACCAGACCGCATTTAAGGTTTAATTAAACTCGCCTTAGTTTTCTCAGCTTTTCCCCCCTAACCCATTCTTAAAATCCTGTGCACTTTAGTGGAAATTTAATCTGTGCGGGTCTGATTTGTTTACCTTAGACTCATCAAAACACTGTTTTGTAAAAACGATTTCATATCCAACAAGATTTACATAACTTTCTCTTGGGCTATATTTCTAAGAAATAAAAACTGATGTTTGGGTCCTAAATTGACAGGTTTGCCTCTTCTGGGACCTGACATGGCTTCAGCTGTGCAGTTGTACTTTTCTCTGCTTTCCACACTCCCCGACCCCATCCCAGGCATCTCCAGGTCTGCACTGCAATAAAGATGATCTGTGTCCTGTCTCCAGAATTTAACCTGTAAGGGTGCCCAGGAAGAGCCACCACCACCATGTTCTGTGATGTCACCTTCTATTTTAATTTGTCACACACTGCCTGCTGGCTGAGTGCAGGAAAATGCACGTCTGGTCACAAAGGTGCTAATCAACTTTGGTTATTGGCTACACTATCACATAAACTTTAAGAAAGAGGTCATAGATAACTTTTGAAAGTGATATGAATCCATCTCTTTTAAACTTATTTAAAAGTACACATGTTGCAATGAAGTTATGAGGGAGATGAAGATAAGGTCGTGAATCTTTATAACACTTATGACTTTTTTTCCAACTCTATTATCTTTTTGATTCCCCTAACAACATTGTGAAATAGATAATGGTAGATTTTATTAGTTCCCTCTTAACAGTTGAGGAAACCGAGGCCCAGATTTTCCATTGCCACACGAAAGATTCAGGATCCTAACCTCGATCTTTTGTATCTTATTTGTGCTTATTTCATTAGAGTAGATCACAGGCAGGGGAAGAGGACCTTAACTTAGGGACTTGCTTATCCAAATTTCAGTAAGATATCTGTTCACATCTGGTTCAGCAGCTAAGGAGAAGACAGAAAGAAGTCTAAAGTCTAGCAGCTTTGGGTAAAATTCCTGCTTGCCGTGAGATCTTGGTGAATAAAAATATGAAGATGTAATTTCACTTGTGACCCTACAGGATCTTTCCAATAGGATTGTCACAAATCTCTTTGGCGGCTCGGAATAAGAAGGGGAAAATGTAAATTACTGTTCCCCTAGAAGACTGTAGTATCAACTTGAATTACTCTGTCAAGCACATATTGCAAATACAGCAAACCTGGTGAGGAGATATGAACGCAGGCCCCACTGATCATACTTTTGGCACCAAAGGATGCAAATATAAGCCTGGAATTCGGAAGGATGGATAGAGGGATTGTAAATTTTAATTAAAGTTTCTTAGCTTGAAGCAAATATATAATGTTACTAGCTAGCAAACAGTCAGGCTACATTTGGAGCCAATTTTGAATACCTATTCAATGTTTCATCCTGATTGAGAACAAATTGGTGTTCTAGCAGGATATAAGCCTGAATTAGAAGCAGCATATAATAAAATAGATAAACAACAAGGTCCTACTGTATAGCATGGGGAACTATATTCAATATCTTGTAATAAACCATAATGGAAAAGAATATAAAAAAGAATATATATGTATACTGAATCACTTTGCCATACACCGGAAACTAACACAACACTGCAAATCAACTATACCTTGGTTTAAAAAAAAAAAAAAAGTAGCATATAAGTAGCTAATCTGCATCCTGTCCATAATTCCAAGTCAAAAAGAAACTTTGAATAAGATACATTTACCACATATGACCCTCCAAAATGTTCCCATGAATGGCAAAAGATTTGCACACATTTAAATTAGATTTCACACAATCTGTCAAATGACAGAGTATTAAGGGGGATTAGCCTAATTAAACGAGATTGTGAGAATGCCTCTGAGAGAGGCAAAGTGCAGATATCTTCCAAGTAGGATCACAGGAAAGGCTTCCAGAATCTATTATGCCTCTTTCCCGGCTCTCAGGCTGCCCCATTACCCTCGGTCACAGCAGCACGCTTGTGTATGCAGTGACATCTAGTGACTAAGAAAGCAAAACCAGCCCCAGGGACACTTTCCTCACCTGAGTGTCTCCACAAAAATGACCCTGTCCTGGTCACCACAGATTTGTGCACAGTGGTGTGTGTTACAAAACAGATACACCAGTTTCTGCACCAAATACATTCAGAGAGGTAATAAAAAGAAGGCATCAGAATCCAAACAGGCATTTAAAACACATTTCTTCCTGTCGGACCACTCAGTGAAAACTGGTGTTCATGCTGCAGACGCAGAGTTACTGTGGAATGTTCTGAAGGACTATTGGCATCTTCCAAGGAAAGAATACATTATGGTGAATAGAACATGTTGTCCAATATTCATATTCAAATGTTTAGTATATATAAACAAGTGACACAGGCAAGATGAAGATTTAACTAAACTTCAAATTAATCTTAATCTAGGTGAAACTCATTCTAGATTAACTGGGGTAATCCATAATAAAATATTTCCTATTTTATTTTGCCTGATTTTAGGAGTTTAAGCAAAATTATATATATAATATATGTATAGACAATATTATTTGTATCCACAACGTTCTCTGTATAAGAAGGAAACAAGGACTTGAGGTCTTGTCTTGGTAGAACTATAAGAAAGTGAAACCAGAGCTGTCTACTGCCTTCCCTCAGCCACACCATTGCTGGTAAATTCTGTCTCGATCAGGACCAGGGTCTAAGCCCCAGGCACCTGACCTTACAGGAGGCAATGATGGTGCATGCCACCATCCCACTCCCCTGGAGGCCTTGTCACTTTACAGCTACCTGGGACCTCCACCGGGGCCCTGGGGTCTGAATTTTCAACAAACACCCAGATGATTTTTATGCAATTATACTCCAGTATACACATGCCAGTGAAAAAGATAAAATTCCACTGGAGACATGGAATGGGTTTAAACTTTGTAAAGATAAAGTCATACAAGTTGCCTGGGACTGGGTCCATGAAAGTCAATATCATGAACCAGACTGTCCACTTTTTACTACAACATTTAAAAAAAATAATTGTGTACTTGCCAGAATTATTCTCAAGTGAATTACCAAATGGCTGAAGGAAAGAACTAGTTTCTTTTCTTTCCTTCCTTCCTTCCTTCCTCCTTCCCTCCCTCCCTTCCTTCCTTCCTCTTTCTTCTTTCTTTTTCTCTCTCTTTCCTTCTTTTTCTTTCTTTCTTTCTCTCTCCCTTTCCTTCTCCCTTTCTTCTTTCTTTCTTTCTTTCTTTCTTTCTTTCTTTCTTTCTTTCTTTCTTTCTTTCTTTCTTTCTTTCTTTCTTCCTTCCTTCCTTCCTTCCTTCCTTCCTTCCTTCCTTCTTTCTTTCTTTCTTTCTTTCTTTCTTTCTTTCTTTCTTTCTTTCTTTCTTTCTTTCTTTCTTTCTTTCTTTCTTTCTTTCTTTCTTCTTTCTTTCCCCTTCCCTCCTTCCTCCCTTCTTCCCTTTCTCCCTCCCTCCCTCCCTCCCTCTCTCCCTCTCTCTCTCTCTCTTTCTCTCTTTCTTGTTATTCTCCTTTCTCTGTGTGGGACTCTCTTTTCTTGCTGCTGTGGGAAAATAAGCTCTATTAAGCAAATATACTTTTTAAGTAAATCAGGCTTACAGTTATATTTTTAAAAATACTAGTGATACAGCATGGCTGGGGCCTGAAAAATGTATTCTCAGTTCCTCTGAATGGCTGATTATGAATTAAATGCTTGTAAAGTGAATACTCATTGATATAGCAAAAGACCCTGTTATTTAATGTCTCCCCATAGTAAATCCTTTAGTCAACTTTTACAGAGATAATAATCAACTAATTATTTTGGATGAAGTGGGATATTAATATTTATATTAGGTTATTTAAAGTTGGCATATCATGTGGACATTTATGATAGAAGCAAATGTTTCTGTTGGCTAGAAACATTCATTTACACTCTTGCAATGTAGATTCTAGTGCTTACTGCTGTTGTTCAGATTTAGATTTTTTTTGAAGATTTTTTTTCCTCGCTTGTTTTGGTTTACAACTGTCTTTTCCTTTGAAGTTCTGAATGTGCACTAATTTTGCCAGATGCTGTTTTAAGGTTTGCAGATATTATTTAATCTATATTAAATCGATTAATTTAATGACACAATAGATTATAATTTAATCCATTAAGTGCAATACAATGAGGAAGTTACTGTTACCATACCCATTTTATAGATGAAGAAACTAAAGTACGGAGAAGTTAAGTAACTTGCCTATGGTGCATAACTAGTAGTTAGAAGTGTTAGGATTCAAACCTAGACAGCATGATTTCATGGTCCATGCTCTTAACCATTTTGCTATTATGCCTCTTTACTTTTAATGTATAACTTGAATTCCTTAAGGCTTAGTTTCTTCATCAGCAAAGCAGGATAAAGATATCTTTTTCTAAGGGTTGCTTCAAGTTTTAAATGAGGATATATATTTGCAAACTTCAAAACAATATATAACCCTTGGTTTAACACATCACTCTATTTCTTCCATTTGTTTGTATAAGCATATTAATTGAACACTTTCAATACAACAGATGGAATAAGATTGAATTATTGCTCTCAATAATTGTCTACTCAAGAGATAGATCATTAAATAAAAATACTACAGAGTGATAAACTTTCTAGCAGGAAGATGGGAGAAAGGCTTGCTGACTTGGGTCCCAGGCCATCATTGAATCTGGGCATGAGAATTTTCTGCTGCTTGGCTATGAAGTAGGGATACCTCTATGACAACAACCATAGTTTAAACTAATGTAACTAGTACCACAGAGGGTACATTTAGAAGCTTGAAAGAGCTCTACCCAAATCATGCAAGTTGAGGTACCAGCCTCTGTTAAATTGCTCACAAGCAAGATTGATTCTGAACTTGGTGGAGAGCCACACCAAGCCAATGACAAGTGACAAACCCAAGGGCAGACAGGGGTGCCATCTTGAATTGGCTTCTTTGACACTCTGATTGATTTTTTTTCAAAATGTGAATATTTTTCTTTAGTATCATTTGTATCTTGGATATGACAACAGAAGCTCTTTCATACAAAACATTTTTAAGAGCATTATAATATTTCTTGTGTCTTTAATTCAATAAAAATGATAAACCTCAAATTACCCATACACTTTTAATACTCTTTCCAGTTTTAAAAAGCTGCTGACCAAATTGTGTCACTCCTAAACTTCATAAGTTTCCACTCCTATAATGGCAAGCATCTACTCTTCAGAACGGGACTTAGGGTCTCACTTAAGCCATGGATGGAGGCCATGATCTGTGGGGAGAGAATCTGAAGCCTTTATTTAAATACTTGATGATACCCTTCCCTGTTAGGAGGCGAGAGGAAGGTAAGATTGCAGTCAGGCCTTTGTTGTGACACAAGTACATCCCTCCTTGAAATGCACGCTTCCATTTGCGTCTGAGGTATATATAGACCAGGTTGTGCATGTCATGATATTCCATTTGAAAAGAACAGAGCAACCTGATATTTTGCTTTCTGTTGATTGTTTTATCTTTCAGTGGCTTTTAGAAGAGCCAAGGTGTTTTAGGCTTTAGGTGTTTCCCTTGAACCCATCTGAATCTTGGGGCTCAACTGTACTGGGCAGAACCAAGAAAGAAAATGGTGCGAAATAAAAAAGTATAAGATGATATATAAGTCTGCTAATGCATGAAATAGGTGAATAAATTAGGTAGAATTTCAGAAGCTAGATCTCTGTTACAAGAATATAAGGAAACAGGGAGAGGTCCTTTCCTGCTCACCAGGGCCTTCTTTCCATTGGAGTTGTATTTATGGGGGGAAGGAGTCTACAATACTAAGAACTCCTTACAAAGGGAAAAACTAAAGCTAGGTTATGGTATAATTTCTAGTTCATTGGAACTAAAATTATTTAAATCTAATGTTTTGATATATAATAAAAAACCAGAGAAATCACTACTAAACCATTCATCATATAGTTAATTTTTACATATATTTTATTATTTTAATTACAAAAACATTTTAGAATTTTTTCCAAATACATATCTTTGTTTGTATATATAAACATATTTGTTTATATATAAACATATTTATATGTTTTAATATATATTTTGTATATGTATGTATAATGTTTGTATATAATATATAAATATAAATAATATAAAGTACATATATATAAAGTACATACATACATAAAAAATTTGTCTGTACATTGCTAAAAATGTTCCTAAACAGTTAGAGTTACGTAGGAATAAAAATGTACCTGCCTCTATCAACAAAGATATGTATTTGGAAAAAAATTCTGAATAGGTTTTAATAATTAAAGTAAAATAGATTTAAAATTATTTAGTCATACAATGAATGTTTTGTTAATAATTTCTCTTTGGTTTCTTATCACCTGATATGACCATTCTTTTGAAGGCAAAGAAATCTGTGGATTAACTCTGAAATTAGAAAATTGCTAAGATACCACAATACATAAGTGAGTTAGTCACAGACTGAATGATCATCTCAAACCTCAAATTATTCTGAGGGTTTAGAGTCTTTACTTTTATACCATGCACATGGCATATGATGTTTATTGGTGTTACTCTGAATGACTTTATCTTTTTTTAAAAAAATACATTCTTGCTCTGAGGGAACGTGGATTACTAATACATTTCCTATGCACCGCTCACACAACTATTACATCTTTCTAAACCATCCTATTGAATAGGAAGCATTCTGGAGCTCAGAATCAGCTTATTTAATAGAATTGCTAGACTATTTGCTTCCACTGAACATTTTTCAACTTAATGCCTTAGAAGAAAAATATTTTTCGTGATCCAGCAATTCCACTCCTGGGTATATATCCGAAGAAAATGAAAACAGTAATTCGAAAAGTTATATGCACCTTAATGTCCATAGCAGCATTATTTACAATAACCAAGATACGGAAGCAACCTAAGTGTCCGTAAACAGATGAATGGATAAAGAAGACATGGAATATATACACAATGGAATTTACTCAGCCATAAAAAGGAATGAAATTTTGCCATTTTCAACGACATGGATGGACCTGGAGGGTATTATGCTTAGTGAAGTAAGTCAGAAAGAGAAAGACAAATACTCTATGCTTTCATTTTATACATGGAATCTAAAAAACAAAACAGACAAATGAATATAACAAAACAGAAACGGACTCACAGATACAGAGAACAAATCAGTGAGGAGAGGGATTGGGGGAAGGGCAAGACAGGGGAAGGGAATTAAGAGGTACAAACTACTTGGTACAAAATAAATAAGATACAAGTATGTAATGTACAGCACAGGGAATATAACCAATATTTTATAATATCTTTAAATGGAGTATAATCTATAAAAATAGTGAATCACTATATTGTACCCCTGAAACTGTTATAACATTGTAAATCAACTATACTTCAATTTTAAAAAGTTCTCACCAAAAAAAAGATTAATATATGAGGTGATGGATGAGTTAATTAACTAGATGGTGGAATTCTTTTCACAATGTATATGTATATAAAATCACCATGAAGTACAATATCTTCAATTTTATTTCTCAATTATATCTAAATAAAACTGTATTTTATTGTAAGTACAATATCTTACAATTTTATTTCTCAATTATATCTAAATAAAACTGAAAAAAAAAGGAGAAAAAGAAAGATATTTTTCACTTTCTTCAGAATAACAAATGTGATTTTACTTTTATTTGACTGTGTTTAGCCTGAATAAAACCGGTGTGGTTCTCTATCAACCATCAGATGAAATGAGGGTAATAAAATTACTCCTCTCATAATAAAAAAAAAGTGCATGTGTGAAGAGAAAAAGCTAATTAGGGACTATGAAAGGTAATTTCAAAAAATGATACCAATAATGAATTGCTGAGAAAAGCATTTTCATGTTTGTATGGAAGATGGCTACTGACCTGAGCTTTGGAGAGTAAATATTACCTAGAAGCCACAATCAAATGGCTAAGGATGCTTAGGTGACTGCCTTTTAAGATTTTAAAGCCCAAAATGAAATGATTGTTTTTTTAAAAAATCCTATATGTTGCTCAACCGAATAGGAATCCAGGCCAAATTCTTACTTCTGGGTTTTCTTGGAAATAAATTAAGGCGGAAGACAGATAACACTGATCGTTGCCCCTTGTCCCATTATTCAAGTAAAAGCAGATAATGTGAACAAGAAGAGCAGTCCTGAAGGGTAGAGGAAGATGGAAGCATCTGTGAAAGGGTGTGGCATGGGGAGTGGGGGTGGGGCAGCAGGTATTCACCTCTACAGTCTCAGCAGATACCTGGCTGGTGCTCAGGCTGGTTCAGAAATATCAACTCTTAGCCATCCCTCAATGGGGTTTCTCTGACTGCCTTTGTGAATTTAGTCATGCACTTGAGAAATAACTGGACAAAACCTTGGAGAATGTCTATGCTTAGCAGAATGCATATATGTACACAGAGGAGCACCCATGCTGCCATGTCCCTTATTACTACACCTGCAGGGTTGTTTATATTTGTATATCTTACTGATGTAGAATTAAATTGAACACTAGGAAATGGTGAGTAAAGACCTTTCACTACGTTAATGTTGCCATATACGAAGATGGGGTGGAAGTATTACACAGGTGGAAGAGAGATGGAATATTTGTATCTACATTTCTGGTATAAAATAAGGGAATGAGAATGATCCAGCAATGTCACTCCTGGGCATATACCCAGACAAAAATATAATTTGAAAAGATACATGTACCCCTATGTTCAGAGCCACACTATTTACAATAGCCAAGAGGTGTGGAAACAACCTAAATGACAATCAACAGAGGAATGGATAAAGAAGATGTGGTACATATATACATATATAATTGAATATTACTTAGCCATAAAAAAAAGAGTGAAATAATGCCATTTGCAGCAACATGGATGAACCTAGAGATTATCATATTAAGTGAAGTACGTCAGAAAGAGAAAGACAAATACCATATGATATCACTTACATGTAGGATCTAAAATACAACACAAATGAATATATCTATGAAACAGAAACAAACTCACAGACATAGAGAACAAACTGTGGTCGCCAAGAGGGAGAGGATTGGGGGAGGGATGGAGTGAGAGGTTGGGCTTAGCAGATGTAAGTTTTTATATATAGAACAGATAAACAACAAGATCCTACTATATAGCACAAGGAACTATATTTAATATCCTATGATAAACCATAAAGGAAAAGAAATTTAAAAAGAATGTATCAATATATATATACATATAACTGAATCACTTTGCTGTACAGTGGAAATTAACAGAACATTGTAAATCAACTATACTTCAATAAAAAAATTGATACAAAATATGGTGAGTGAAAGAAGCCACACATAACAATATGTGCCAAATGAGTCCATTTAAATGAAGTTCTAGGATAGGCAAGTGGTTATTCACCTATGATCTGTGATGACCAAAAACAGGTCAGTGGTTACTGGGGTAAGGAGAACTGACTGGAAAAGGGCAGGAGGAAACGTTTTGGAGTCATGAAAGAGTTTTGTATCTTTACTGAGAAGGTGTCTACCTTTATCATCAAACTTCAAATCTGTACATTTTATTGTATGTTGATTACCCTCAATAAACTTTATTTCAAACAAAAATTATAATGATAATAATAATAAAAGTAACCTTAAAATATTCCCAGATTTCCTTCGTAGCAGTACAGAGGAGTCATGAATTCCAAAAATGTCTTACACAGCAATTACTTTTTTGTAATGGGAGCAGAGTCTCCAGGAAAACCTGTTTTGAAGGACAGCCTACATGTGCCTGTATCAACTCTGCTATGTTTGATTATAAAAACTATAGTCATATCACTTTACAGTTACATCCCATGGGTTCTTTCCACTTTTGATATATCGATTGCATTTACCACCATGTCAGTACAACTTCTATTTCTGGGCTAGGGACTGCTCCTGAGTATCTTCTGAATCTCCCTATCCTGATCCTAAATAGCACATGTTCTGTTATGCATGAAGATATTGGTGCTATTCTGAGGACACATTTCTATCAGATTGCAATTGATTGCTTTCCACTTGTGGCTTTGATCTATCACACAATGACAAGCTTCATTTAAAAAAATATTTTGCTTTTGTTTTTTGATTACCCAGGTTCTACCTCTTATTCAGGACCTGGATCAGTCTCATGTTGTGCTTTCTTTCTGGGCCGCCCCTCAAACACACCAGCCTTTGACTCAGATAAACACTCCTCTAGTGTGACAGAATGTCACCTTCTCTCAACTGTCACATACTTCGTAGGTGATAAGTGTTTGTTCCCAACTCCAAACGCAAAGAGTCAAATGAGGGGGCTCTGCTGAGGCGAGAGATCACACGCTTTCCCCCAAGTGTGGAAACAGTGAGGAGCGGGACAGCTGGTTGGGAACAGCTTTCAAAATATTCCGCCTGGAAGGTATGTCACAAGCCGTTCTGAAGGTGGTGTCCCATCAGCCATCAGCACAGCCTTTAATTTTATCAATGGTCTTGATTCCCTTTGAAGTTTTAAAAATATTGCAAACACCTATAAAATTAGAGACGATAGTACAATGAAGTCTTACATATCCGTTATCTGTACTCAAAAATCATTAAGAATTTGGTTCATTTCTTCCATTTACAATGAAACATAATTTAAATCAATTTTTATCCATTTTGCATTCCTCTCTCACAAATTTCACCATATTTCTCTAAAAATCATAATTTTTTTCTTTAAATATCACCACTTGCAACAACCAAATCTAACAAAATTAACAGTGTTTTTTGGGGGGTATTTTCTAATACCAAAGCCATAATCACTTCTCCCTCATAGTCTCAAAAATGTCATTTTTCAGTCTGTGTGATTAAGTCAGGATGCAAACCGTGTCCATACATTACGTTTGGTTGTTATTCTCTCTTAATGTAGAGCAGTACCTTCTATTTTGTTTTCAGTATTTTCATACCATTGGCTACAGACATTAGGCCACTGCCCTGTAGATTTCACCACATTCTGGAATTGTCTGCTTACTTATGGGTTCTCTAACTTGTATTTCCTATGAATATATAGCTCTAGAGGTTTGATTAGATTTAGTTTGTTTGTTTTCAAAATATCCTTCTTTGGTGTGCAGTGTACTTTATCAATACGAAGCACATCAGAAGGCACACGTATTAGTTGTCCCACATTTAGTGATGCTAAATGGGAACATTAATATTAGGTTCAGGGGATTCATGACCTGATTCCTCCTTCGAAACATTTCCATTAACCTTTCCTCTAACAGAGATGGTCATTCCTGGTCAATTATTTCAATAGGAATGGAAAACGGCAATTTTTCTAATTTCGTCTTTCTTTCCATATTTTAATACCTGGAATTCTAATATTTCCTTATCAACTAGGAATATTTGGATACCATGAATACAGCTTAAACAGAAAAATCAGGGTAAATGCTTTTCTAATTGCTATTTTCTGAGTAAAGATTTAGTGACCGAATGACCTGCTTTACCTATTTTATATATATGTATATATATTGTATATTACATAGTGTATGATAAGTTGCCTGCTTTTGCAGAGAGAGGGGAAAGGGGAGGAGTGTGGACATGAAAAAGATGGCTTTCTTTTTCTCTTTTTTGAGTATTTAAAAAATAAATATATAGGGACTTCCCTGGTGATCCAGTGGCTAAGACTCTGTGCTCCCAATGCAGGGGGCCAAGGTTCAATCCCTGGTCAGGGAACTAGATCCTGCATAAGAGTTCACATGCCACAGTTAAAGATCCCACACGTGGCAAGGAAGATCCCGCGTGCCGCAACCAAGACCTGGTGCAGCCAAATAAATAAAAATAAATAAATAAAATTTTTAAAAGGTTAATTATTAAGAAAACAAAAAATAAATACATACATATATATCTAATATGTTTTAATAAGTTGAAATTATTATTCATTTTGTTGTTCTAATCGTCCCATTGTTGGGTGTCTTCTTATTGGCATCTATGTTTTTGACATGCCACAATTAGTTTCTAATCTCTTCTTTGTTTTCTGACACAACCCAACCCAGCATTATTTTGTGTATTTCTTGCCTTAATCCTTGAATCAGCCATTTCTCTAAGGAGCCCCATTTTTTCAGTATTGAATGATCTGGGCACAAGGTATGCACATTGCTATTTGTGTGTCTTGTCTAATAGACCTTTCCAATAGACAGTGCTTTTGTAGGCTGAAGATACATTAGTTCTTTGTCATGATATAAACTGCATTTTTCCCCAAAGCATCATTTTCATTTTACTTTTCATAAGGTGTTTTTTTCTTGCATCATAGTCAATATTTTAAATGTGTTTTTTGAACTATAGTTAAATGTCCCATCTTCTCTACATTGTTCTGGATTTTATTATATCTAGAAAGATTTTCCCACTGTCAGATTATAATGGATTTCATTTTTATGCTTAGATCTCTGAATCGCATGGAATTTACTGTGGGTTGTGGTTTGACACATGAATTGAATTTTGTCTTTTTTTAGTGGCTTGACAGTTTTCTTAATACTATTTTTTTTAAATGTTAAACTTTTCCCTGCAGATTTGCATCACAATCTTTTTCATATTTTTATCTCATTTGTACTTGGGTCTATTTCTGAATGTTCCTTTAGTCTTTTTACCACACTGTTAATTAGACACTGCCCATGTCTAAGCCCACTACATTGTACCTTTGTTTAGCATTTTTCTGTTCATTTTTGTTTGTTTATATTTCAATATAAACTTTTTGTTTGTTTATATTTCAATATAAACTTTATCTTCATTTTGTCTACCCCTCAAAAAAGTCATTGCTATGTTTTTATGTTAATTTTATAAATTTACTTAAGTGACTTCTATATGATGTTGAATGTTCCTATCAAAGAAAAAGATAGTCTTTTCACTTTGCTTACATACATTTTCCATTTTTTAAATTCATTTATGGTTAAGTATGTAAAGATTTTTGTTGCTATTGAAAATGAGGTCTTCTATGCTGTTATCCTGTAACTAGTTCTTATTTGTGCATATGAAAGGTATTGAATTTTGTATGTTAATTTATATCCTGACATTTGTCCATTGTTTCTCTTGGGTTTCATTAATGCCTTCATTCAAAATACAGTCATACATCTCTATTCTATCCAAGTTCTATGTAAAAATCAAAGATGCATGGTGCCTTCAAATAGTTCTCAGCATACATTAAGCATTTGATAATTGTTTAGCTATTATTATTTATTTGTTGTTTATTAATTTATTATTATAAGGCAGAAAGTGGAAAGTGCTATGGAAGTTGAGAGGAGGGAAACATTATGCAGCTGACTGGGGCTGACTTACTATAGTCAAAGGAAGGCAGGTGGACCCCACTGGTTGGTGGACATATGGAATGGTCTTATGGAGAGCAAGGGCATCACAGGGAAAAGAGAATTTGCCAATACTGAACATATAGAAGATCTTCCTCAAAGCTAAATGTAAAAATCAGAATATAATGGCCAATATTATGAAATGTTCATATTTACACTATGGCCACAGCAGTTGTTAGATTCACTCCTAGGACAGTGTATCACTTCCATGTATAAGTCACTTGGTTTTCAAGAGAATGAGGTAGCACACTCTTGAGAATAGACTCAAGGCACCTGGAAAGAAAGGACCATCTTATAGGTGCAAGCTAGCCCTTAACAGCACTTTTTAGTAAGTGCATGATGTTTACAGAGGATGGCTGAGGATCAGCTGCACTGTTAAAGTTAGCCCACAACGATGAGGGAGTGCAGATAACACTCTGTATACTCTCAGAACCATGACAGCAGCTGCTGTCTGTGAGCGATTCTGCTCAGCATAATTGGAATTCTGTAAAATAGCAAGACTGCATTGAATTAACCCTGAGCCAGGAGTTCCAATCTCATTTCACTTAGACAAGAAAAGGCAAGTGTGTTTCTTACATTCATCAGAAAAGACATTGCTGTGGGATTAGCACTAGGATGGAGCCGACTGAATGAATGTTTATCACCAATGAAATAGTCCTACTCACTGTGTTAGAATGTAATGGCAGAATTTGTTATTGATGGAGTTGTTTTTCTTTCAGAGCTGAGAAACCAAAATTTTAGAAGCCCTAGTGAGTATGATCATTGTAATGAATCATCTGGCAGAAATTACCAGTTTCCAAATTAGCAGAATGAATGTTATATAAATAATTTTACTAGGGATGAATCAGAGGGTACAAGTCAGTGTCTGAAACAGAACCACACTGATAAGTGACCCTGTCTTTTTTCCCTTCTTGTTAGTTTATTGTCATGTATGATCATCAATAAATATTCCAAAAATAATAGCTCCTTGAGTCACCAGCATCAGCATGACCAGAGCTTGTCAGATATGCAAAGTCTTGGGCCCCACCTCCAATCTACTGATTCAGAATCTCTGGGAGGGGGTCCCCAGAGTCTGTTTTAACAAGTCTTCCAGATGATTCTGATACACACTAAAGTTTGAGGAGCACACTTTGAAAAACACAGAAAAACCAGGGATCTGCCTTCTGAAAGTGATTAGTGGCAATTTAGGAAAGGCAAACAAGATGATTCTTGGCAAATTAGATGAATCCCGATGAACTGGTGACCACAGTAATCCCTCTGGAACCTCTCGCTTCATGCATCACATGTTGATGAGTAGAGTTCCTCTAGGGTGACCAACTGTTCTATTTTCCTCCGCACTGTCAACATTTTAGCACTGAAAAGCCTTTGTCCTGGAAACCCCTCATTTCCAGGCAAAGTAAGACAGTGGGTCACCCTAACCACCATCTGGCCAGCAACCCAATGAATGAATTAATGGGATCAGGGCTCCTGGAGTCTCCTGTTGCTTCTCTGATACTATGATATTACCTTTGTAAAATGTCATTATGGAGCTTGGCTGCCAGATGAAAGATTTCTATGGAAAATGTGGAAGCTACATTAATTCATCTGCACACAACTTTAGGAGCATTTCAGTAATTTCTACATTTCATAAGAGTTAAGAGTATAACTTTGGAGCCAGGCTTCAGTGTCAGAATTTTTCTTCATTCATTTTGTAGCAGTGTGGTCTTTGGCAGACAAATTAACATCATGGTGTCTTGGTTTCTTCATCGGTGAAACGGGAATGGTAAGGTACCTATTCATAATGTTATGGGGGTATGGACATTTTGAACACCTTGGTAGACAATAAAAGGTCAACACATTTTACCTAGTATTGCTAGTAACCAGTGAACTAATATTGCAGACTCATCTACTTTGGGAGTGACATTAGAACCGAAGACATCTCTAGGAACTCAATTAGTATGAGTTCCAAGTGACACTTTGACCAAGATAGCAAGTATGTTCAATTTTCACTTTACTTCCAATCAATTGGCAGTGGCTATCTGGAACCCAATGTTCAGAAGGATTCTGAAACTAGATATGGAAATGGCAGGAAAGACTAATGCTACTGATTCATTGTGTCCCTGGCAAATAGGGGGCAGAATGAATGTTATATAATTACCATTGCCATGGTCAAGAGTCAAGGACAACTTGGCAGCATTTCTAGATGTATGGACTGTGTAAGGAAGAGTCGTTCTAGCTTTATATTATAAAGGCTGAACAGAATTAGACACAAAAGATTGGTTCCACAACTATGTTTGATATTAGACTGTGAAGACTGTCTTTGCATTTACTAGACTCATGCCTTTAGATGAAACTGAATCGAGTTTATGTATATGATACCAAAATTCATGTTGCACTTCTCACTTCCTGGGTTTGAATCAAATGTACAGAGTATTTTAGTTGGGCTTATACAAAATACCCACACCCACATGCCCACACACACACATAAAGGCATATATGGGAAGTACGGACATAATTTAAATGACTGATACTTTCATTTTGTGAAAAATTTGACTCGCAGTTACATTTTATCTGCTCGCTGCTGAGTCATGCATCATGCACGCAGTGATGGGAAAATAAACAGCGTCCATACTCTCGTGGAAATAAGTGTCTAATGTAGGAGCTTGACAATAAATAAAATGCCATGCTTATAACTATATAATTACAATGGGGAGATAATTATTGTGGGGAGGCACTTCTCCATGAGTTTCTGATGTTTCTACGTGTCTTGTGAGCAAGGGCACTGATGCCCTTTTTTCTGAACTATTTCTCCAAGGTCACTTGTATAGAGAACAGCTTTGGAGGATAGAGATAGTGTCTCCCTCCAGAGCATAGTGCAGTCATACCTACTGTTCAGTACAGTAACTGAATATAAAAGCAAGCAGGTCGTTGTCCATTATAAAAGATTCAGGTTCTCTAAACACAGGATTCCTCTTCCATAATGCAATGCATTGTGGGCGCAGACATCATCTGGCTCTCTTTGCATCTCTCTGTGGGACTCGGGGTTCAGGAAAACAGTGCAAAAACAGTAATACTATGGCTACTGCTATTGCTATGAGCAAAAAAATCATCCTTCATCTCTGACCCAGTTACCTACAATCCTCTGTCAGATCTGTGAAACTGTGGCAGGCTAATGGATTTGCCTACACGCAGGGCAAAATCTGATTTTTATCTTATGCTTGCTGGACAAGTTCCCTCTGTCTCCCTCTGTCTCTCGCCCCCCCTTACCTCCTTTCCTCTCTCTTTGCAACAACAATAACTGCAGGATAGCACAATTCTTGGACCAACATTTCTCATAAGAGCTTCTAAACATTCTACATTTCATTTCTAATGCGAAGTGTATCTTTCTGACAAAGGTGCACAAGCTTCTTGGTGTAACTTACGTGCAAATAACATGTAACAGAAGAAATGTTCTACTCTCGTAAGTATCCAAAATAGAGGATGAAAGGGGAAATAAATATATGTTGAGCTTCAAAGAGTTTCGGGGCCTATGGAGGAGACTTTGACCAAGAACAGTAATAGCTAGAAAAATAGATAAAAATCATGCCAAGAGCAGCCACCCTTCACACCCCGACACCCCTGCTGATGTTCCCAATTTTAACGAGAAGGCCTCTGGTATTTCACCATTATACACTGAGCTGGCTCTATAATTTAGATTTATGTTTTTAATTAAGCTGTAGAAGATCCATTCTAGTTCCTAGTTTACTGTTTTTATTAAAAAATGGATACTAAAACTTATTAAATCTCTTTTTTAGCAGTTACTGAGATTTCTTTTCTGCAATCATTAATAACATGTTAAATTACATCAGTAGATTCCTAACATTAAAACCTCTTTGCATTCCTATTTGTTTCTGCAAGCTATTATTATATCCTGCTGCATTAAATTTATGAATATGTATTTTTAGGATTGTTGTATTTTTTCCTACATTCTTTTACAGATT
This sequence comes from Eschrichtius robustus, assembly GCF_028021215.1. Taxonomy (NCBI): domain Eukaryota; kingdom Metazoa; phylum Chordata; class Mammalia; order Artiodactyla; family Eschrichtiidae; genus Eschrichtius; species Eschrichtius robustus. The sequence continues at coordinate 40,198,491 of NC_090839.1, forward strand.
CCCACTGTGAAAGATGGAAATTTTACATACTTATACTTCCTCCCAATTTATTTTTCTCCTCTTGACCTCCTCATTTTGGTTTGTTAATTTATTTTTCATTCTCCAAGTGGTTATCTTAGTAATTATATGACTATGAAAAGTCCATGAGAGAAACAGAGTCATAAAAGCCAGGCTATAAGCAAAGAAAGATGCCCTCTGTGTGTGGCCTGGGATTTAAGCAGAATTCTAAAATATCTTTTTTATTTTTATTCTACAGGTGTACTTTGAAGACTCTAGATAGTTCTTGATGTTCTATTTGCTTTATTTCCAAATTTATCAGATTATTTTAAACAGGCTCTTATTCTTTACACATGTTTTAAATTTGCTTTTTTATTTCTTTAAATACAAAGATTTTGTGTTCTGTATTTTACCTTTGGTAAATCTGATATCTGCCTTCTTTGTGGGTCTAATTCGGCATTTGTGTTTGATATCTCTTTCTCACAGGTCTTGTTTCTGTGGGTGCTTTATGATGTGTGTTGTGTGTGTGAGTGAGAGACAGAGAGAAAGAGAGAGAGCGCAAGTGAGCTAATAAGTATTGGGAATTTCTCTGAGGAAATGTTTGTATTTACTCCTTCAGTGCCCGGTGTGGGGGGCATTGAGTACTTATAAACACTTTAAATTACAATTCTTCATGTGTGTGTGTGGTGTCATGTGCCTTAGAAAATATTCTTTCAGTGTCATTTTCAGAGCTCTTGGTCACCTACTTTTCCTCTTCCATCTTGCCATGCAAATGGCTTTTATTGTTGGTGGTGGTTGGCTGTTTGGTATGGTGTGTCTCTTCACTCCTACGTACCTTCTCTGCCACTTCACACTCATAGATGTAGCTTGGATGCCCCCAAACCTTGCTGTTCCTTACAATAGTGGGGTCTCTGGTGTGAACTTTAGGTTTGTAGGTACTACTTTTGGGGAACCATGTTTATCAGAGCTATTTGTCAATTCTTGGCTTTCTCCCTCAACTAGGTTTCCTTTTCATTGCATTTTCAACCCTCTGTCATAGACTGTGGTCTGGGATTTTGCTGTCTTCTAAATTCTTTGTAAATACAGTGTTCTATTATTATCATCACTATTATTATTATTATTGCTATTATTATTATTTTGATTTCAGAAAGGAGAGAGTGGCAGAGAGGCCTTCACCAAAGCATCTTTAGCTGAAATGTAGCTTAGTTAAATTTCATCAGATGGTGCTGGGAGTCTCTGAGCTCAGAACTTGGAATTAGGTTACAGAATGTCAGAGGTTATATGGAGTAATACCCAATTTAACCTTCCAGTGATTCACTCTATAATTCTACCTTGACTACTCCCTAGAGCTTCAAAACTATGTAAATCGCATCTTTCAATCTCATGATATTTCTGCAATTTTGTGACTATAATGGTTATACAAATAAATTTGTTTATTATAACAGCCAAACTGCCAGAAAATAGTCTTGGAATCAAATTTAATTAAACTTTGGAAGTTTCTGGTTATGTTAAAATAAAAATGATGTGTTAGAAAATTTTGTAATGTTTGAATTTACTGAGCAGCTATAACTTGGATATTGGGGGCAGCAAAAACTTAGCCTGATGCGAAGAGCACTGCCTCCCAGCCTTTTTGGATCTCTGGGAATTCCAAATTTCAAGATATTTTGTTATTTAAATTGAAAAATTAGGAATCTATTATGAAATTGTAAATTCTTTTGAGTAATTTTGAAACCATTTCTTGAAACTATTAAACTATCTTTAAAATGTGCTCATATTAATTTTTGTAAACCTATCACCTCCCTTGATAACCTTAAGTACCTAAAGTTTTATAATTATAGGTATTCAGACAGGTAACTGAGCTTGGCATGTTCAACCCAGTTTTCAGCATGAAATTGTATCTGTCACTCATCGTGTTTCACAGGCACAAGCAAGCTCAACACAAAAGCCACTTTGCATTATTGTCCAGCTCATTTTATCTCTCCTTATGGTGGAAAGATGCCTCTTTGTCCTGACCAGCAATTAGAAGACAGAGGATTTAGAGAACAAGGTAAATTAAACCAGGGTCATCATAGGAGTAATGAAATCCTCTGTGTGTTAGAGGCTCCATCGTAAACTCTGGTCTTGTCCCACAGAACCAATTGTGGTTTTCATTAAATGGGGTTCTGAAATAATCTAATGAGGGATCCTTTACTATATTTTCCCTAGAATGCCTGTATGAATGTTGTATATCCATATGCTAATGAGTTCTCCTGTGTGATGGTGGATTTATGAATGGGAAGGCCAAGATGAAAAAATAAGTTGGACTACATGAACCAATACCATATAACTGGTCAGATAAGAAACAAACTCTAAATTTCTAGATTCTACATATATTCCTCCAGTTCCCTCACTCTGAGGTATTGGTTAAGTTGCCTGATTGCATCATGCCTCGGTGTCCCAGAGTGTCCACATGATCTTTTTAAAATTTTTATTTATTTTTTTCTATTGAAGTATAGTTGATTTACAATGTTTCAGGTGTACAGCAAAGTGATTCAGTTATACATACACACACACACACACATATGTATACATATATATGTGTATGTATATATGTGTGTGCATATATATATATGTTCTTTTTCAGATTCTTTTCCATTATAGGTTATTACAAGATATCGAATATAGTTCCCTGTGCTTTACAGTAGGTCCTTGTTGATTATCTGTTTTATATATAGTAGTGTATATCTGTTAATCCCAAACTCCTAATTTATCCCTCCCCACCTTCCCCTTTGGTAACCATAACTTTGTTTTCTATGTCTGTGAGTCTATTTCTGTTTCATAAATAAGTTTATTTGTACCATTTTTTAGATTCCACATATAAGTGATATCATATGGTATTTGTCATTCTCTTCCTGACTTACTTCATTCAGTATGATAATCTCTAGGTCCATCCATGTTGCTGTAAATGGCATTATTTCATAGCAGCACTATTTACAATAGCCAAGACATGGAAACTACCTAAATGTCCATCGACAGATGAATGGATAAAGAAGATGTGATACACAGACACACCCACACCCACACACACACACACACACACAATGGAATATTACTCATCCATAGAAAAAGAATGAAATAATCCATAATCCATATGAACTTTACTGCCGTCTAAGGCAGTTTTTCTTGAAATTTCACATGCACATGGATCACCCAGGGGTCTTGTTAAAATGCAGATTCTGATTCAGTAAGTATGGGGCTGGGTCTGAGAGTCTGAATTTATTAACATGCTACCAGGAGATGCTAATACTGCGGCACTCAGGTCACATTTAAAGTAACTAGATTTTAGAACTACGCTGTTCTATATGGCAGCCACTACTCCATATATGACTTGAAATGTAGCTAGTGAGATGGAGGAATTACATTTTTAATTCTGTTCCATTTTAATTCAAATTAAAAAATAATACTGAATTCAGTTATTGAAAAACTTTGACATATAAAACAATTTGGATATGTGAATCTATCTTTTCAGCCATACATTTTATGAAATCTAAACACAGATCAAGTAGTTTTGATAAAAATTTAATGTCCAAATTGAGATACGGTGTTATTGTAAAAAATATACCATATTTGGAAGGCAGTACAAAAGCAGAATGAACTATGTGGTTAATATTTTATCTTGATTATTTATTAAAGTAATATTTTGGATATAGAGTTAAGTATAAAATATTACTAAAATTCATTTTATCTCTTTCTTTTTACACTTTAAAAATGCAGCTACTGAAAACTTTAAAATTTATATATACATATGTATGTCTCATATTATATATCTACTGGACAATACAGGTCTAAGGTGTGGCCTTAATTCCACCACAGCTGGATTATCTATAGAGTCAGGTCTCTAAATACTGCAGAGACAGTCCTCAAAAAATGTATTTTTTTCTTGCTCTTTACTCTTTTCCTTTTCTCCCCATACCTCTTTCCTTCTTTCTGTCCATCTTTGCCTCTATTCTCTTGCCTCCCTTTCTCTCTCTCCCCCCATATATATACATATATATATATACACACACACACACATACATATACATATTATATTCAGTTATATTTATTTCTCAATAACCGTGTATCACCCCAGGCTCCCTTTTCTCATTCATTCTTTCACCCAATCAGTGCTCAAATCTCAGAGATTTCATCTCATGTCTCTTGCCCCACACTCACCTCCAGTACCTGCATTCAGGTCCTCCTCATCTCTCACCTGGATTTTTTTTACCAGTTTTCTCACTGGGCTGCCTTCTCATACCTGATCCCCTTACCCACTTGTCACGTCATCTATCTACCCTCTTTACTGGTACTTGAGTGAGTGAAAATAAACACCAAATTATTTTATTCCCTTTTATTAACATCCTTCAATGGATTCTCACATACTTTCTGGGTGAAATTCAAATTCTAGTTCAACATAAATGGCCCTGAACGCTCTGCCTCTGTCTCCTTTCCAGGCTTCGTCTCCTACTCCATCCCACCATGTAACCTGTGTGCAGCCACACTGACTGAACTTCTCACTGGATAGAAGTTTCCATCGTGTGACATGTGCTGTCCGGACTTGGTGCCTTCACACAGGTCTCTGCTTGGCATGCCATCATCCTCTTCTTCCCTTTGTGAAGTCCTACTCGTCCTTCAACACTCAACCTGTGCCACTTCCTCTTCTACTTCTGATTCTCCTGTTGATTTAAATACTCCCATTTTGTGTAGTTCTCCCAGGGTAACCAAGGCATAACTCTACTTCTTCCAACCATTATTTTTAATTCTATCATCCCGAAAACACCACTGAAATTATTTACATCTTTGATACAGTTAACCTTCAGATATTTGTAAGTAGTTCCCTGACTGCCCTTGCTCATTTCTTCTCCAGGATCCCAGCTATCTAAGGACTCCCAGAATTAAGAATGCTTCCCTTCTTGGTCAAGACCATACTTCAATTCTTTCTCATCTCAGTAAGATGAAAATTACAAGACTTCAAAGACAGAGCTATCTGTAGAAAATGCAATGCTGGGCAATGTTCAGGTATGACCCTCACTGACCCTGCCTTCTGCCTAAAAGTGGCATTTCACAATTATCTGAGCAGATCTGGATTCAGGTTGGTGAGGCTCACACAGCAGTGGGGCTCCCCAACAAAATCCTCATCCACGAGAGGTATCCCTGAGCCACTGAGAACAACTGGGCACCAAATGAAAAGTGGACGAGCTCTTCTAATCCCCCTTATTACTTTTCTCGTGAATAAATTATAGGCTCACGGTGACATCTGATTAAACTCTGTTACTTTGTGGGCTCATGGAGATATCCAGTCAAAACTTCATTATTTAATTTGGGGCACTGAGGGATAGGTTTTCTTTTCTTCTTTCATGGAAATTTTACAAGCCAACAAAATTGATTTCTAAACAAAGAGGAAATGTTAGCAGCTAATTAACAGATGTTTTACATATGTGGATTATTAACATGAAGGGGCCCAAAGACTCTAGCATTGCTTTCTAGAAAACAGTGATCACAGATAACTCCATTCTGATTTCTTTGAGTAGGAAGTCTTAGGTTGTCCTATGTTGGGTTCTCTAGAAGCAGAGCCTGAGACAGAGATTCTGGTGCAGGTGGTTTATTGAGGGAAGGCTCTCAGGAGAAAGAGAGTGAAGGAAGCAGGATGGAATAGAGGAAGGAGCTGTGCAAGAATGTGGCCTCCGCTGTGGTTGAGCTTAAGCCTGATCCTGTTGGGAGTTCTGCACCATGAATAGCAACCAGAACTTTCTCACCCTGAGGCAAAGGAGCTGGTAGTCATTTGCTGTAGGCTGTCCTCAGGGGCAATAAAACTTTCTGGGACAAGTGGCTGGCTCCTCTCAACCGATGGCAATTCCCTGTATAGGGAGCAGTGACCAATCATTAACAACCAACACAGCAGTACAGAGATGAATGAAGACAAATAAAGGTTTCCGGTAAAGAGATTGGTGCGGGGAACCTACAGTATCTACTGTATGAATTCCTTGAAAGAGATGATGTTTTCTCATGAAACCAACTTCTCAAATTACATAGTTTCTAGTTCTAGGACAACCCAATCACCTTTACTCCACTGAATGTCTCTTGTAAAAGGTGACACTCAGAACTGAACCCAATAATCTAGATCCAGTTTGAATATATTAGAGTGAAACCTGACTTCGCTTGTTGAGTCACAGTGAGGAGAGAGAGCCCCAAGATCAGACAGGGACACTGCTGGAGGATACGGATGCAGATGTGGAGAGCAGCTGCTAAGTAGCGACCTAAATAGAGAGTGTGAAGGGCTGTGAACAGAGAGCCACGGTGTAATGCAATTAGTTTTGGTAAATGACAAAATCTAAGAAGATACATTATTATGAGTCAGTTTAGGCCAACAGAAGTCCCAGACAATGGGAAAAATTTTAAATCTGAAGGTGGTGAGTCAAGGGAGGAAATTTGCTGAATATCTAGCTAGGGTAATTAGGCAAGAAAAAGAAATAAAAGACAACCAGATAGGAAAGCAAGTAAAATTATCTCATTTTCATACAACATGATCTTATATGTGGAAAATCCTAAGGAGTCCACCAACAAATTATTATAACTAATAATAAGTTCAGCAAGGCTGCCTAATATAAGATTAGTACAAAAAATTAATTATAACTCTATGTAATCAATGAACAATTCAAAAATTAAATTATAAAAATAAGCAACTCCATTTAAAATGGCATAAAATTACTTAGGAATTAATCTAACAAAAGAAGTGAAAGATCCAACACTGAAAATTACAAAACATTGTTAAAAAACATTAAATAATTTCTAAATAAAATGAAAGATATTCCACAGTCAAGGATTGGAAGATTTAATATTGTTAAGATGGCAATGCTCCCCAAATTGATCTATAGATCCTATGCAAATCTATCAGAATCCCAGCTGGTTTTTTTAAAGAAAAAGGTGTTGACAAGCTGAACCTAAAATTCATATGAAAATGCAAAGTATCTGGAATAGGAAAAACAATTGTGAAAGTAAAAGAACAAGGTTGGAAGACTCACACATCCCAATTTCAAATCTTATTACACAGCTGCAGTAATAAAGATCAAATAGTACTAACATAAGTATAGATATATAGATAAATAAATAGAATTAAGAGTCCAAAAATGAACTCTAAAATGCATGGTCAATTTATTTTTGAAAAGAGTGTCTAGGAAATTCAGTAAGGAAAGAACAGATTTTCAAATAAATCCAGTTGGGACAACATGAAAGATAATGAATTTGGACCTCTACCTTATATAATACTAAAAAAAAAAAAATTAAAGTAGGTCACAGATTTAAGTGTAAGAGTTTAAAACTTGTAAACTTTTAGGAGAAAACATAGAAGTAAACCTTTGTGACCTTGGATTAGGCAATGTTTTCTTAAATGCAATACCAAAAGTACAACAAAAAAAATAGATAACTCTATTTTATTAACTCTATCAAAATGAAAAATTTTGTGCTTCAAATGCTTTCATCAGGAAAGTGAAACAACAATCTTTAGTCTTGGAGAAAATACTTGCAAATGATACATTTGATAAAAGACTTGTATACAAAATGTATAAAGAACTCTTACAACTTGATAATAAGACAAATAATCCAATTTAAAAATGGCCATATATAAATGGACAATAAGAAAATGAAAAGATGATCAACATCATTAGTTATTAGAGAAATACAAATCAAAACTACCGCAAGATACAAACATACACCCACTAGAATGTCTACAATTTAAAAAGATCAATTACAAGGTCGAGTGTAGACAGAGGGAAATCACATATTGCTGATGAAAATATAAAATGGTGCAGCCACTTTGGAAAACAGTTGGCCAGTTCCTTAAAACATTAATTATAGAGTTACTATATGACCCAGAAATTCCATTCCTAGAAATGAAATTAAAACATATGTACCCACAAAAAATTGTATATGAATATTCAGAGTACCATTATTCATGATAGCCAAAAAATAGAAACAGTGTAAATGTCCATCAATGAATGAATGGGTAAACAAATGTGGCATATCCATACAATGGAATATTACTCAAAGAAATGTAAGTATTGATAAATGTTACAACAAAGATGAACCTTGAAAACATCCTAAGTGAAAAATGTCATTCACAAAAGATCACATATTGTATAATTCCACTTATATAAAAAATTCCACTTATATTGTCCAAAATAGGCAAATCTCTAGAGACAGTAAGTATATTAGAGTTGCCCACAGCTGTGCAGGGGGAGGAAGATGAAGAATGACTACTGATGTGTATAGGATTTCCTTTTGGGTGATGAGAATATTCTAAACTTAGATTGTGGTAATCATTGCATAACTCTGTGATTATACTAAAAACCATTGGTGTGTATGCTTTAAATGGGTAAATTTTATGAAATGTGAGTTATATCTTAATAAAGCTGTTTCTCTAGTAGCCTTATGATTTATTTGTGTTCATTTAAAAGTAAGGTTTGGTTCATCCCTTGACTATTTTGGGAGGGGGGTTGGGGGTAGTGACTTGATAATCTGCGTTTAAAGCAGCATTTTACACTAGCACCTGCCACTCTTCTGATATTAAGTAATTTACTAAGGATACTGAACACTGTTCCTGTATTCCCAGGGCCAGATCATCTATCATCTTCCCTTATGTAAAGTTTCACTTGGGAGCTAATTTCAGTGGCTCAGGTAAAATGCAATTTATTCTGGAAGCTCCAAGAACCTTTGCTGTTTAACTCAGGTAGACTTGCCTCAGGGATTAGAAGATGGAATGCTGCAAAACTGTTCCTAAAACTGCACCCTAAATGTGGTTATTTCACACTCTCGGGGGGCTTAGAACGAGTCTGCATTTCCTCTGCTGGTTTCTCTTTGGCACCAGTTGTGTAGGGGGAGAATCAGACAGGAGTGCCACACAAAAGCCTGGCCTCTGGCCTGCATCCGAATGCTGAGGCTGTCTGCCCAGACTTTCTGAGTGACCAGCCCACCTGTGGGGACGGCCGGGCTCTGGGTACAGGGAGGAGAGAGGAACTGATCGGGTTTCCCAGCTTTGAAGTGGAGAATGAGCCACAATGAAGAAGCTCCAGATCAAAGGCTGCCGAACGATAAGAAAGGCGACAGTAACTCTCCAGGGAGAGCCAGGGCACCTGTGGCCAGGTGGGGAGAGGACGCCCGGCTCTGAATGGGCACTTTTGTTTCTGCTCCTTTTGACAACAAGAAACATTTGAAGCAACTGGAACCAGCAATTTATAAGTCAGATAGGCCTAACGCAATTGTTCTCAAAATTGACATGCATCAGAATCACTGGGGGAAGTTTCTGGAAATACGGATACCTGGGCTTCTCCCCCAAAGATTGTAATTCTTAAGGTCTAAGGTAGGGATTTCAGCTCTGTGTTTTTATCAAGTTCTCCCAGGTGGTTTAGATGCCTGAATAGAACCACTGGCTTACTGCTCAGACTCTCCACCAATCCAGAGGGGGAAGATATACTGGGGGAAATATAATTCTTAATATTATAGTTAACCTATAATTTCAAATATTCATCAAAAACCCTCAAAGAAGAGAGAGGTTATTTTCAGTAAATCTAATCTACCAGTTCTCCGAATACAGGATAGAAAGCTCAGAAAAATTTCTCTGTGGACCCAAATGCCTTTGTTAACGTTCCAGGCACCAGGCTAGGTGCTAAGGGTGGAGATGAATAACAAAGACATGTTCCCAAGAGCTCAGCATCTTGCTGGGGAAACAGACATGTAAACAAAATAAATGAAGTATTGTAACAAGAATGTATAAGGCCCTATTCCAGCCCAGGAAGAGAATGACTAACCCTGTGGGAGAAGAGACAGCAGAGGCTTCCTCAACAAAGCAAGGTTGGAAGCCAGACTTTGGTGTTGAGGAGAAGTTGGCCTTCCTGGCATAAGGAGGTGCAGGTGGCCAGGCAAAGAAGTGGGAAGATTCCAGTCCTTGGGGAAGCTGTGCAGAGACACAGGCCTGGGGCTTCCATATGGTGGAGATACAGACAAGCTGGTGATGGGGTGGCTGGGTTAATATAGAAAAGGAGCCTCAGTATGAAAGAACCTGTAAACTTCATGAAGGAGACCTTTGGACTTTGCTTGTAGGGGATGAGCACTTAATGCAGGAATTTCCCCTCTGTCTGTGAACCCAAAGAACCCACAATCCTGGATACAAAATTGCTGTTCAAGTCCAGTAAGCTTGAACGGGGAAAATACAAGGGATGTGTCTCCAGAATTATAACAACTCTGTGTTTATCTCTCATTTGATTTTACAAGCTCCAAATGAATATTAATAACAATTAGTATCTGCATACCTTATAATCTAAGAGAAAAATTCATAACTGTTACCACATATGCTTTTCAAGGCCTCATAATAACCACACGAAGTCTGTGTTATTGCCTCAACTTTCTAGAAGAAATTTCTTAGAAAAACTCAATAACTTACATCACATAGCTTATTAAGTAGTAGGCTTACGATTCAAGCACATGTTTTCTGGTTGTGAATCTTAACATTTTTTTACTACAAGATATGGATTTACTGCACAAAAGTGTAACTCTAAACAAACACACACAATTAGAGGCCAGAAAATATACCATGAAGCAACCTAGAAGAAAAATACAAGAGAGGGATGTTATGATTTCTGTACATGTCAGAATAGGCCTGGCTAGGCTGGGTTTACAAACAAATAAACCACAACCACAGTAATAAAAAATGAGATCTCAGAGACTTAGTATAGTAAGAGGTTACTTCTTGCCCACTTCATGATCTGGTTTGGGTGCCACTCCTGGTATTTCTCTTCCCCCTGGTTTCCATCTTGGGACCATACTTTCCTACGGCTGTGAGGTTACCCTGGCATCCCCCAGCCAGCAGGTAGGACTTTCTAGTTCCCTCTCACTCTGACTCTTGAGTCAACCATGAGACTTGCTTTGGCCAATGAGATGTTAGCAGATATGACACCAGCAGAGGTTTGAAAAGCACTGTACACTTGGCCTTGCTCATCCTTGCACCTCTGCTACCTGACATCCATGCCTGCCTTTTCAACACTAGAACCCTGTGTACTGTGGGGAGAATAAACATGTCCATCATTAATGGTTTCAGCTCTCTTTCTTGTGTGGGATAACATGTATGGGAACTAAGTGCTTTGTGATGTACATAGCTTTGTACAAATGTCAACTGCTTACCAAATTATAATTATCATACTAATAATTATCATGTCTGGGTCCCTTACACTATTGAATTAATATTCTAAGACAGGAATGTCTAATGCAGTCTGGTAAAGAAAACTGTGAATTTCTTTAAAAGAAACCAAAGGTTATTAACCAAACTAAATTGAATATGCCCTACTTTAGGTTCTTAGGGTAGAGCATGGCAGCCACTAAAAAGAGTTTGAGGTAAGTGAGAGTTAGTTACTTACCCACAACTTCACTGCCAAGTTATAATAAAATCAAATCTCAAACCAAAGTCCACCACACATATGGACATTAATTTAGCAAAAATACTTCATATAACCTTTCTATAAATTTGGCGATGTTACAGCTCTGTCTTTCTGGGTCCCCTGGCCAATCTTTGCTTGGCAGTTCACTTAAGGTCAGCACTATATTCCAGAGATTCTGTCCTTTTGTTGTTGGGCTCAGGTAACCAATTATCCTCCAAAACCAATAGCTGGTCATAGCATCACCTGGGAACTGAACCTTGTATGGCTACAAGGCATTTTCACTTACTGGATTCTAATTCCCTATTTATGCAGGATTGAGAATGTCTCTAAAATACGTGTAGCCTTTAATTCTGCCCATTTCCAGAATTCCTGATGCTTGTCAACAAACTGCTCATTTTCACCAATATTTCTCACATTCAGTATACTAATTCAGTATACATTCAGGATACTAATTAGAAAAGCTATGATCAAGATAGTGGTGAGAAATGGGCTTATGGCAGCTGCCCCTGCAGTGTAGCACTCTCTGATTAATGCCAAATGATTATCCTTGGATTGTGCATTTTTAATGAAACTGATTGACTATCACTAGAGTTAAAGCTGAAACTAACTAATAAGCACATGGTACTGCATAAGCTGTGCTACTGCACTTTGACGCATCTGACATGATCAGACCTGATTTTGAAATCTGCCTATAATGAGGAGAACAGAACAAAAGTGGCCACAGTGGACATAAGAAAACCAGTTAGAAGACTATTGTGTGCTCTAGGGAAGACATAATGGTAGCTTCTATTGGGAAGGCATATCAGTAGCTAGACTGATTTCTAAGGTGAATTTGGTAGGAGAGGAAGCAGAGAGAAGGGGAGGTAAACTGTGATTTCTAGGTATCTGGCTTGTGCAACCTGATAAAAGATGTTCTCTTTTAATGGCATAGAGATCAATGGTAGAACAGGACCTAGGCCAGGGAGCTGAAGGAATGGATTCAAGCTCAATCCTGTTGAGCTAGAAGTGCCTTTGAGATGTGTAAGTAGAGGAGTTGAGTAGGCAGGTAAAATTAAGACTTCGTCTAGAGCTTAGACAATGAGGTTTTAGACAGAGAAAAAAAAATCTGGAAGGTACTGATGTATAGATTGAGGCTAATTGAAGCTGTAGGTATGAATGACATTGCTTAGGAAAAAGTGAAGAGTAAGGAATGCTGACAGGCTAGGGCTGAGTCCTGTGATGGTCCAAATTTCATGTCTGTTGTTAAAAATTATTTTCAAGAAGACACAAGATTATAACTTGTATAAACATTTAAAATGAGTAGATGTTAAAGACCTTACTTAACTCATTTTTGATGATAAAAACAGGTAGAACTCAGAACTTGGTTCAATCCTCATATTGATTGACAGATTTAACACAATCACTATCAATAGTTCAGTTGGCTTTTTTTGCTAAAATTGACAAACCAATCCTAAAATTCATATGAAAATGCAAGGGACCCAGAATAGTCAAAACAATCTTGAAAAAAAAAAAAGAAAGTTGGAAGACACACACGTTCCAACTTCAAATCTTACTACAGACTTACAGTAATCAAAACATTGTGGTACTAGCATAAGGGTAGACATATGGATCAATGAAGTAGAATTGAGAATCCTGAGATAAACTCTAACATTTGTAGTCAGTTAATAATAGTCTTCTCAACAAATGGTGTTGGGTAACTGGATATCTACATATAAAAGAAGGCATTTGAACCCTCAGCTCACATCATACACAAAAATATCTCAAGTGGGTCATACAGTTAACTGAGCTAAAACTATAAAACTGTTAGAATAACACATCTTGGTAAGCTCAGGTTAGGCAATGGCTTCTTATATATGACACCAAAAGCACAATTGACAAAAATAAGATAAATTTGATTTCATCAAAATTAAAAGCCTTTGTCCTTCCAACTACACAATCAAGAAAATGAAAAGATGATCTATAGTCTGAAAGAACATATTTGAAATCATGTAACTGATTTGGGACTTGTATCCAGAATATATAAATACCTTACAACTAAATAATAAAAAGACAATCCAATTATAAAATGGGCAAATGATTTGAATAGACAGTTCATCTATAAAGATATACAAATAAGTACATCAAAGGATGCTCAGTATCATTACAGTTGTCCCTAGGTATCCAGAGGTAATTGGTTCCAGGACCTCTTGCAGATACCAAAATCCAAGGATGCTCAAGCCCCTTATATTATTTACATATAATCTATGCACATCCTTCCATAAACTTTAAATCATCTCCAGATTACTTATAAAACTCAATACAATGTACTGACAAATGCTGTGTAAATAGCTGTAAATATCAATGTAACCACTATATAAATAGTTGCTGGCATGAGACAAATTCAAGTTTTGCATTAAAAAAATTTTTTTTTCAATCCAAAGTTGAGCGAATCCATGGGAGCAGACAGTACCCACAGATACAGAGAGCTGACTGTAGTCGTTAGTAAGAAGCAAATCAAAACCACAGCAAGATACTTCCTCATACCCATCAAATTGGCTATAATAAAAAAATAGACAATCGCAAGTGTTGGCATGGATGTGGAAAATTGGAACACCTATATATTGCTGTGGGGATGTCAAATGGTGCAGGTATATAGGAAGATAGTTTGGCAGTTCCTTTAAATGCCAGACATACATTTACTCTCTGATCTAGCATTTCCACTCCTAAGTATATGCCCAAGATAAATTAAACATATGTCCACACAAGATTTTATACACTCGTGTTGATAACAGCATTATTCATAATAGCCAAAAAGTGGAAAAAAACCCCAAATGTCTATTAATTGATAAACGGATAAACAAAATGTGGTACTATCAATACAATAGAATATTATTTAGCCATAAAAAAGTACTGAAGTATTGATACATGCTACAACATGGATGAATCTCAAAAATGTTATGATAAATGAAGGAAACATATACTGCGTGATTCCCTATATATGAATTCTACACATATACAATTTATCTGCAAGTTTATAGATAAAGATCATTTGCATTGCCATCAGTTCTGTACAGTATATAGAGTTATGAAATAGTTCAATGCAATGAAAGGCCCAGAGGCACCCTTCCACATAGAATCAGAATCAGATAATTCAGAAGGATATTTAATTTTGAAGCACAGATCTTTCCTTACATAGATTACTTTTATCAATTCCTTTTATCATGTAACAAACCACTCTAAAACCCAATGACTTAAAAACAATACACTTTTCTAGCTCACGATGCATCAGATTGGCATTTGGATTCCATTGGCAGTTCTATGGATGGTTGGGTACATTTTGCGATCTGCTGCTCCGGGGTCTGACTTGGAATGGCTTCAGCCAAGACAGTCCATCTCTGCCCCATGAAATCTCTCACCCACAAGAGACAAACCATCCCAGCTCACATGCTCACTTCTCCTCCAGCACAATAGCCTGAGCTGTTCACGTGGTAATAGCAGGTATTTCCAGGAGTGAGACCTATACTTAGAATGTATTCAGTGCCACTTCTACAGCATTCTGTGGGCTAAAGCAAGTCACAGAGGTTACCTCAGATTCAAACAGGTCAGGAAACTGGCTTCATCTATTTTTTTATTTTAATTTTGTAGCTGCCGCCACCACCCTGGTCTTGATTGCCATAACCACCGCCACCAGTACTACTACTCACAGAGGACCGGTCTTGGCTATAGTTGCCTCCACCACCCCCTGCACTGCCACTGTTGCACTGGTTCTGCTGTCCATAGCCCTGAGGGGGATTACAGCTTTGCTGCTGTCCACCATAACCAGATGGCTGGCCACAGCCCCTGCTCTGGGACCACCCATAACCACTACTCCAAGAACTGCTACCATAACTTCCTAAGGCGCTGCTAGGAGCCAGCTGCTGGAGATAGCCAGGGTATGAGAACTCTTGCCCATAAGATGATTGAGAACTTTGGCTACTGCCACAGCCACCAGTGGAGCCATATCCCTGGGGAACTGCCTGTGTGCTGAATCTGTCCATAAGACCCACCATAGCTGCTCTGGCCATAGCCTGCAGTGTCTGTTGCCTGGCCGTAACCACTGTAACTCTGCTGACCACAGGGCTGGTGGCTCTGCTGGGAATAGCCCTGCCCAGGCCAGGTGGCGTAGGCCCCATAGCTTTGGCTTGCTTGTTGGGTATAGTTGTTTGAGGCCATATCCACACACAGGCCAATAAGCAACAAGGTTCCAACCCCACAGAGCACCAACACCTGGAGGACTGAACTGACTTCATTTTTATTGACAGGAGCTCCAGAGTCACGTTGCAAGTTGTGTGCTTACAATGAGTAGAATAATTAGAGCCATTTTTGCAGCCAATCCACATAATACTCTTTTATAACATACTATTCTTCTTCATAAGATTTACCTATTGATGAATGTGTTTATTTGTAAACAGCTAATTCCTAATAGATGAAAACTACATAGGGGCCAAGACTACGTTGGTTTTTATCTAAG
Organism: Eschrichtius robustus; assembly: GCF_028021215.1. NCBI lineage: Eukaryota > Metazoa > Chordata > Mammalia > Artiodactyla > Eschrichtiidae > Eschrichtius > Eschrichtius robustus. The sequence goes on from NC_090839.1 coordinate 40,214,421, forward strand.
TTGGATGTTTGCTCCTAGTATATTTTTTGGCATATAATAGGCATTGCATGGATGAATAATTAGTTACCCCCTGGCTAATTCACCAGGTTGATGCAAGCACTGGAAATAACGTGTTGGCAAGGTCATCCAGACAGAACTAGCAATTGACTGATATCCACTGAGAAAATTTATGGCTAGTGACAGCTCAAATATCTACACCACCCATTACTGGAAAGGTCAGGTCAGCTAAAGACTGTCATACAGAGTGAAGTAAGTTAGAAAGAGAAAAATAAATACTGTATGCTAACACATATATACGGAATCTAAAAAAAAAATGGTTCTGAAGAACCTGGGGGCAGGACAGGAATAAAGACGCAGACGTAGAGAATGGACTTGAGGACACGGGGACGGGGAAGGGTAAGCTGGGACGAAGTGAAAGAGTGGCATGGACTTATATATACACTACCAAATGTAAAATAGATAGCTAGTGGGAAGCAGCTGCATAGCACAGGGAGATCAGCTCGGTGCTTTGTGACCACCTAGAGGGGTGGGATAGGGAAGGTGGGAGGGAGACGCAAGAGGGAGGGGATATGGGGATATATGTATATGTATAGCTGATTCACTTTGTTATAAAGCAGCAACTAACATATTATTGTAAAGCAATTATACTCCAATAAAGATGTTAAAATATATACATATATATATATATATACATGCGTGGGCTGCCCACTCTAAGATTTTGAGTCAGTGGGTCTGGAGTAGGGCCAGGCATGCAAATTCAAGACAGTCAGTTGGTTCCAGTTTCCATTTTCCATGCACTCAGAGTACCAGCTCACATCAGCCAGCTGCTGTTCTGAACCAGCTCTACTGGGTCACTTGTTTGTGTTTCTGACGTGTCAGCTTCAGTCAGGAAGCATTCCCGTCTCAGGGGTCTGGGTTGCAGCTTTGATGGACATTTTTTTTGCAAGCTTTCTACATTTTAATAGGGTCAGTTTCTTGTCTTCCTTCCCCCAGCCCTAGGGTGAAAGCTCTCCCTGCAGTTACTCTGTCACGCGTGTTTTCCTGTTTTGGCTTTTCCCACCCACTCAATTTCCTACATTAAATACTTTGTGTTAAAATAGCTGGCATGGCTTTGGTTTTTCCTGACCAGATCTCGACTCACGGAGCCACCTGGCACACTTTCCTCCACGGAGCTCTCCTACTGAGGGAAGCGCTATGGAGGCAAATCCTTGCCAGCTTCCCTCTCTCACCCACACTGACTGTTTGGAACACCCCACCCAGAATGATGTCTCTACACACCCTGGAGCCCAGAATATTCCCACCAACTTGTGGAACATGTTGCACATGCACAACAATTCCAACAGCAAACATCTGTTTTGCGATATTAGAAGCTAATCTATTTGGCCTGCACAGATGGACCCAGATGCATGGAGAGGAGAAAAGCAATTTCGTTTCACTTGTTATCAGGGGCTTTGCTGGAGAGTGAACGGTAATCCAAGCCCTACCCTGTTGGTTCCTGGAACCAAAGGAATTATATTGGGCAAAGTCAGGAAAATCTCACCCTTTACTTATAGCATGTTTGGTTCCACAGTGATAGAGGGCAGAGCCTAATTCCAAGCATGTGTCTTCACGAAGATTTTATGGTCTCTTAAGATCCTGCAATATTCTAATAGGCAAAAATAGAACCTATTACTCTTTGTGCCAACAGATACTTCTTTGGAGTCAACACTCAGTGAAAAAGTTAGGTCGGAAAACAGAACACAAGAGGACAACTGAGATTTGTTTTCCAATTTTTATACTTACTTTTTTTTTTTTTTTACAAAACCGTGAACAATTTATTGTCTTCCTAATATATCCATTCACTCAATTACAAAGCATCTCTTTATTTGCAAATATTACTGTATAGAACTCTTGAAGACCTAACTGATGCCCAATATGGAACATAATTCTTTACTAAAAAAAGTCTATTAAAGTCTCCATATGTGCTTAATCCATCAAATCCATCTGTATTATAGGGCCCAGCTCAAATGATATTTCCTCCAGACAATCTTGTTAGATACCCATAGCTAGAAGTCCTCCCACTCAAGCTCCATAATATTTCATTTGTTTTGTCCATAGGCATTCATTTCTTTTTTCTTTATATATTTAATGTTAATGTCTTATATCCCCTACCAGACTATAAGCTCTTTGAGATCAGAATAAATAGCAAGCATAAAAGATAATATTAACCAGTGTGATTTGTGAGTCTTGCTATGATTTTACACACTTTGTCATATTCTACCTCAGAGAGTTGTGATGAGAACATATACAATTACCCCTTTTTAAATATGAGGAAATCAAGGCTTGAGAATTAATTCATTTTTTCAAATTCAGATATCTGGTGAGAAGGAGAAGATTGGAAGCCCAGTCTAAAGGCCATGTGCTTGCCCACTGTGCAATACTGTCTAAGTTATCTGTATAGCCTCCACACCTCCCAGCACAATGCTTTGCACAGAGTAAGTGCTCCATAAATATTAAATATGTAAATATCGTATTAATTGTGTCTTATTTCTGTCTTTTACCATGACATGACTGCTACCAAGTGATTTGGCAAGAGTATGGTTGGAGATAGATGACGAGAGAATAGGACTCCATCCTTGACTTAGGACACTAATTTCCTGTGCAAAAATAAATAGAACCCTTAACTCTGTTCAACATTATTGCCCATTCTGGACAGGTGAGAAATTTAATATCTGTTGCACCTACCTTACAAGGTGTGTAGTAACAATACAAGTAGTTGCTGTCTATTGGGAGCCTTTTGTGAGACAGGTCCTCTGCTGGATACATTACACATACATTACTCCATGACACATGGTAGTTAATATTCACTTTATACATGGAGTAACTGAGGCTCAAAGAGGGTAAGTGATGAGTAAGGGTCACAATCAGGGTTACTCCAAGTCTTCTGACACCCACTTTAATATTTTTTATGCTGCAAATGGTGAAAGCATTTGGTATACACATGTTTCAGAGATACTTAAACACCAGTTTGTTCACTCAGTGTTAAAGCTGCTCATATTTTAGAGCCCCTGAAAAGGACTTCCAGACTCTCTGAAAGCAAAGACCTCAACTTATTTTCCAACCGTTCTCTCTTGTCTAGAAAAGTGGATTTCAAAGTTGAGATCTTCATGTAACAGACGATGTAGTAATGTAAATAATATGAATTCCCATTTTCAACAAATTATCCACATGCTGTGGCTTTAAAATATGGAGAAAATAAAGGAAGCTATTTGTAGATATCCCTCAGGAAATATGGATTCATATGATTAAAAGTTGAATAAAGTATATAATATGACTCATGGTCTTCTTGTTATGGTTTGGGGTTGGCCTTCATACCTGTGACCCATCAGTAGATAAATTTATTTCTATTTTCTTCCTTTTTCAACCTCAGTAAAGACTCACCAAATAGGTTAACTGAGTAAGCATGAAATGAATAATGTATTGGGGAACATAATTTTAAATTTTTCTCAACTTTATCAACCCTGCTCTCTTGTGCAAGCCACAAGAGTTCTCCATGGCTTCATTTTGTTTTCACTGTAAGGGAGGAAATTAGAGAGTTGACTTTATAGAGATATTGTGGGTATCAAATAAAACAGTGCATGTAAATATTTTACAAACATGAAACCCATTACAAGAATAAGGAAAGAGGAATGAGAATCACTGAATTTTGTATTGATGCCCACTTTGTGCTACTCTAGATGTAGAGCTGCTTCAACTTGGCTTAGGTTCTTATCCATTGAAAACAGGTGAAAACCCCTAGGCACTCAGTCGTAAACTTAACCATGGTCAGAAGGTTGAAGACTATGTAGGTGATATTTTTTGAATTTCTTTTATTTTTTTCTGCCTGTGTATCATTTATCAGTTGCTGCATAATAGATCATACCAAAACTTAGTGACTTAAAACAACCACCATTTTATTCAGGATTTTGTAGGTTGGCAATTAGGGCTGAGCTCTGCTGGGCATTTCTTCTGCTGGTTTCATCTGAGTCAGTCTTGCAGCTGCAGTTGCCTGGCAGGTCAACTGGGCTGCAGTCGAATTTGGCCCGACTCACAGGTCTGGTGGGTGGTTGATGCTGGCCGCTGGCTGGGCTATATGTCTCTAGTAGCCAATCTGGGCTTCTTTACATGGCGGTAGAATCCTAAGACTGCAAGCCTCAAATGCAAAGTTACCCCGGCATCATGTTCACTGCAGTCCCATTGGTCAAAACAAGTCACACAGTCAATCCCAGAGTCAAAATGAGAAGGGACTACAGAAGGGCATGGACCCAGGCACGCATGATTCATCAGGGTTATTACTGTAACAATCTACCAGAGGCATGAAATCCATAATCATTTCAACGCTTAGTTGGATTGTTTCAGAATCTAATTTTATCTACTTCTTCTTCCTTATTCTTCTGTACAAGTTATCCATGGGTGACTAATGCAAACTAGATATTGATAATTATATAAATACTTTCATCTTTATAGAATTTTGTGTTTTTCAAAGCACTTTCATATACCTTCTTTTGTTGGAAAATGTCATTATCATCCTTCATATATATATATATGTACATTATATATATGTGTATGTGTGTGAGTGCATGTGTGTGTGTGTATAACAATAGAACTTATTAGAGCTAACATACTTGGCCAAGTTCTCACAACCAGTGAGTTTGAGCAATCAAGTACAAAACTGAGATCTTTTGACTGAAAATATCAAGGTCCTTTTACATAGAAAGCTGATAATTAATACATACAGTTCAGTTAGTATGCCTTACAATTTAGGCACTATTATATTTACATCATATACAATATGAAATTGGGAATAAAGATATAATGGGATTAGCCAGGGTCACTATTTAGTGAACATCAAAGCTAAGACTCAGCCTAAAGCCCACACTTTAAATATCATTTATGTTATTTACATAATTGCTTGATTCTCATGCTGGTCTCACCTTCTATAGAAGCTAAATATCTGTAAAAAGTAAGTCTTCACACTTTGGAATTAAACAATACCATTGATTGTTAAGCTGACTTACATTGTCTCCCATTAAGTATAGCAGATGAAAACTTCCTCATCTTAACCATCACCACAACATCCTTCATGCTGATGGGAAATCATGGATTTTTACACTGCTAAAATGAGAAGGTACCACGGATAACTTGTTTTTCATGAGCTGTAGAATATTTTGTTCGAAAGAGATCTTAAACAGAAGCCAAATTGATAAAACTGAGAGAAAATGAAGAATTCTTGAAATTCAGTAGGTATGTGCCAGTAACAGAGCCTTTTGGAACACGTAGGTTTTTGCAGTCCTGGGCCCAAAAAAGTGAGTCGTTTGTTCAAGTTCATGTGGCTAGCCAAAGGTAGAGTCAAGGTCAGAATTCCTCTTTTCTGGATACCAAAACCATACTCTTTCGTCTTTTCTTGGGGCCCCTCCATCATCAACAGAATAAAATGAAGGGGTGATGGGCCTCCTAAGTGACCAGTTTACTACTGGTCTTCTGCGGGCTCCTTAGTGAGAGACTAAATTTTAGAACCAAGTGTTTACAATAATTCCTGCCGCTCTCCAGGACCTTTTGCCCAACAAGAACTGTTGTTCATTCAACAGTCCTTGCCAGTAGCCATATGTATATTTTCAGAGAATTCCCCAAAGCTGTAAATCTGGCCTTTGCTTTTACCAGTGATTTAGGTGTAGCAAAAGAATAGAACACAAAGCTTGGAGATCTGTGAATGTCCTCTTATTTTTTCTTTGCAGATCATTGGTGTTAGAGCAGCAGTCACTTTGAAGTTGGTACATTTTTGCTGAAACAAACAGAGACCTAGAAAAATTTCTCTAGCAAAACCCACGCTGGGGATACTCCATAGAGTTTGTAGAGCTTGGGGTTTACCACTCAGGTGATAGATTGGTGTAGCCACCCAGATGCCTTGGATCTTTTATCTTTTGGTTATCCTAAGAAAAGGAGCATGCATAGTCTGTCCTAAACTTTAAATAAAGTACTTAAAGTAAGTTTATAGATGAAGCTGGGGATCCTCTTCTGCATCCCAGTCTTCCTATCAATTCATGAAAAATATTAGAGAAGGAAGTAGGGTAAGAAATTAGCAAAACAAGAAGTACAAATGTTTTCGGATGTGTAACAGTAGCATCTGAGCATTGGTTTAGACCAGTGCTTCTCTAATGCATATGAATCACTTGAGGATCTTGTTAAAATGCAGATTCTGATAGGCAGGTTTGGATCAAGGTATGACAAAATGCATTTCACATAAGGTCCTGGGTGATGTTGATTGGTTGTCTATAGACCGCACTTCAAAAACCAAGTTGGCAGATTATACTATTTCCCAAAATGTGTTGCTCATCTCCGGGATGGATTATATGCTTCCCACCTCATTGATGTCAAGCTTGACTATGTATGTCAGTTTAGCCATGAAATGGGCAGAAGTGATGTGTGTTTTTTCCTAGTAGAGGCACGAAGAGGCAATCTTTGTCTTTCTGTGATTTCTTTTCCTTCTTCAATATTACTAGCAATGATCTAGACAGATGTGTCTCAATCAGCCTGGGTCTGGGAATAAAGATACAAAGAACAAATCTATAGTCTACTGACTGAGTAAGATAGCATGGGCAAGAAATAGAAAATCTTCATTGATGTAAACCACTGAGATTTGAGGCTATTTGTTACTGCAGTATAACCTAGCATATTCTGACTGATATAAGCCATGTTGTATTGTATACATGTATTGTACCAGGTTTAAAGAACCATCTTCCGTCACTTACCTTACTGGGGATATTGGCCAAGATATTTAATTTTTCTGGACCCCAGCTACCTCATATGCAAAATGTGAATAAAATCTGCTTTCCTGAAGGTAGAATTCTGGCTCTCTTGAAATGCATTTCTTCCTTGATATTTGAAGCTGAATGCTTCTATAGTTTAAGATCCCTCCCAAGAAAAAAATCACCTCGAGGCAAAATACCCAGTCTTTAGCATAGCAAGGCCAATATCTAAGACATTGCAATGCCTAATCTTGTCTGCAGAAACAGAGAAGCTTTCAGCATCAACTGTCACATCCAAAAATGGGAAAAAATCAGAATTAATGAGACACATAGCCCAGAGCTAAAGCCCTATGGAAAAACTAAATCATACAATAGCTGCTATAACCCCAGACACAGTTTTGTATTCCCCTTTCATAGCTATATGCAATTGGCAAGAAAGTGCTCTATTGGGGGATTTTATTTTTTCCTCAGACTTTGGCCAAAGACCATAATTACCCAGGAAGTAGGGTGGTTTTGCTCACCAGTCGACATGTGTGTATGCTTCTAGCTAATCAAACCCAGAACAATTTTTTATAGACACAGCAAGAGTATTACATCTCAGGGGGTGTTTTCATAGAGCTCATCTCGAAAAGTTGGTCTCTAGTCCCTCCCAGTACCTCACCGGTTGCCAGGCAAAACAGATCTGTCTGGATGCCAGTTTGATCAACTGGAAATACTTCGGTTAAAGCACCAGACCAGGCTCTCCCCAAGTTTATACTTGATGGGAATTGGGCCCAATGGCTACACTTTAGCTCTTTAACGTTATTTCAGGTAAGATTTCTCTTTTTGTAGCATCACAAAGGGATTTTTTAACACAATTTCCCTACTTGTAAAATTAAGCCATTTGCCAAAATTATCATGGTGGACATTTCTGGCTTTGGTTTTGCATCACCCACACACCTTTTATGTTCAGGAGGAATTCCACGTCTATGAATGCCAATGGTATATGGATATTCCTTTCCATCACCTATGTCTGCTGGAGACTGTGTTTGGGGACTGAAGTGTGGTCAGTGGAGACTGACTCCTAGTGGGGACTGTGGATCTTGAGGATGTGGTGGAAAGGTACAGGCTCAGAAAGCCATTATGGCAGCATGGCAGAGAGTGTGTGATGTGACAAATCTAGTGATGTTGCAGGAAGCATCTGAGGTTGGGGGGCTTAGCAGCAGAGGGGCAAGTATATAGGGCAGTAGTGACTGGGGCAGTGGGGCAGTAGTGCAGGGCTGCTATCCAGAGGTGATGGTACAAAGCAGTGATGGTATAAGTGGCCTTTCCTAGAGGTGGGCCTTGGCTAGACTTGCTCCCCTTAGTAAGTCTACTTTCCGGGGTTCCTGTCTTTCCTGAGAAGACATTACAGTATATATTTTTCCTACTTGAGTTAAAAAGAGTCATATTCTTTTACTTGTCACCAAATGCCTTTACTAATAAAATGCTTTATTTCTAAAATTCTCAGGTTTAACTTCTGAGAATTTTAATTTTGTAATTCTTCATGAATTGTTCCCCTGAATTTGATCTTTTCTTAAAAGTCTCCTACTCATCTCTCGAAGTTTTATCAGGTCCTCCATTTAACACTGGGACATAGAGTCATGCTATATTTTATTGGTATGCCAATCAAAGAAACAATTTTGTTTTATGGGACTGTTAAAGAAGTCTATTTAAACCTTTAGAAATCACACATAGCATCTGAGTTTCAAAATATTAACAGTATTTTCAGGAAATTATGATGGAATAATTGAATGTCCATCTATGTGCAAAAACAAAGATCAAATTCTGAAATTAACCTAAAATAGATCTTGATCTAAGTTTAGAACCTAAAACTATGAAATTCTAGAAGAAAGCATAGGAAAAAACTTTCTCTGACTTTGAGTTAGGCAAAGATTTCTTAGATGTTACACAAAAGCACAATCCAGAAAAGAGTAAATAATAAATTGGATTTAATTCAAAGTAAAAACTTCTGCTCTTCAAAAGACACTCTTAAGGGGACTTCCCTGGCACAGTGGTTAATACTCTGCACTCCCAATGCAGGGGGCCCAGGTTCGATCCCTGGTCATGGAACTAGATCCCACATGCATGCCACAACTAAGAGTTTGCATGCCACAACTAAAGAGCTGGTGAGCCTCAACTAAGGAGCTCATGTGCTGCAACTAAGGAGCCAGTGAGCCGCAACTAAGGAGCCCACCAGCCACAACAAAGGAGCACACGTGCCACAACTAAGGAGCACGCCTGCTGCAACTAAGACCCAGGGCAACCAACAACAGCGATAAAAAGATACTCTTAAAGAAATGGAAAAGTAGGCCACAGACTAGGATAAAATATTTGCATAGCACATACCTGATAAGATACTTATAGCCAGAAACAATAACAGCAAAATCTCCAAAGTTAAAAATTAAAAAACAAAAACCACCTAATTTTTAAAAATGGGCAAAAGATCTCAGCACACATCTTAGTAAATAGATGTCTCTTAAACCACAAAAAAGTGCTCAGCATCATTAGCCACTAGAGAAATGCAAATTAAAGGCACAAAAAGATACTACTAAATACTTGTTGGAATAGCTAATGTTATCATCATCATTGTCATCAAACTGACAATGCCAGATGCTGGGAAGAATCCACAGCAATTGAGATTCTCACACATTGCTGGTGGGAGTGCAAAGTGGAAAGCAGTTGGGTGGTTTTTTACAAAGTTAAACATATATTTACCATGACAAACAATCCGGTCCCTAGGCCTTTACTGAAGAGAAATATAACTTTATGTTCACACAAACACCTGTATATAAATGTTTATAGTGCCTTTATTCATAATCACTAAAAACTGGAACAACTCAAATGTTATTCAATTTGTGAATATTTAAACAAATTGTATTATATCCCTGTAATGGAAGACTACACAACAATAAAAAGGAAGAAATTATTAATACACACAACAACATGGAGAGTCACAGATGCCGGGTGATGAGTGAGAAAAGCTAGAGCCACAAAGCTACGTACTATGTGATTTTATCTATATGACATTTCGAAAAAGGGAAAATTGTAGAAACCAAAAAAATCAGTAATTCCCAGGAGCTGTGTGTGGGGGTGAGTGGTATTTGATGTCAAAGAGGCACAAGGGAATATTTGGGGGTGATGGACAGTTCCATGTCTTAATTGTGGTGGTGGTTATACAAATATAAGCATTTGTCAAACTCACAGAATTGCTCCCTAAAAAGAATGAATTTTACTCTATGTAAATTATACTCAAAACCTGACTTTAAAGATATTAACAGTATTTTCTCTCAAATTAAGTACTACAGAATTTGTTCATTTGACAACTATTTATTGAGTACCTCTTATGTGTCAGATCTGTTCTAAAGGCACAAAAATGTAGTGAATGAAATACCCAGGGAACACTGCCTTTATGGAGCCTACATTCTATCAGGGGAGGCAGTGAATAATAAATGTGATAAATAAGCTAGGAACATAAAACAATACTTCTCAGACTTTACCATACATAAGAATCTAGATGGTTTATGAAAACATAGATCCCTGTGCTCCACCCTGGTAATTCTGATTCAGCAGGTCTAGAGTGGACCCTGAGAATCTGCATTTCTAACAATTTCCCAGGTGATGCTGACATTGTTAGTCAGAGGACCACACATTGGGTAGTTTTGACATAGGATGTTAGAATGGGGTGCTATGAATAAAAGAAAAACCATGACTAAGGGTGTGATGGGAAGGAGGTCTGGGGAGGCGCAGATTGCAATTTTAAATAGTAGGTCTCATTGAGCAGCAAATTTTGGGCAGAAGCATGAAGAAAGGGAGAGGGTTAGTTGTAAAGATATCTGCGGAAAAGCATTTTTAGCTGAATGAACAGTCAGTACCAAGGCCCTAAGGCAGGGGACGTGTCTGTTTTTTTCCAAGAACAAAAAGGAGGCCAATGTGATAGGGGTAGGAAGAGTAAGAGGGAGGGTGGCAAGAGGCATGTTCAGAGGGATAATTATAGGAGGAGAGTGGTCAGAGCAAGTTAAGGCCTTTCACTTTTGCTCCAAGTAAAACATGAATCCATTGGAGGGTTTTGAACAGAGAGTGACATCAACTGACTAACGTTTTAAAAAGTCCACTCTGGCCACTGTGTTGAGAATAAACAAGAATGAAAGCAAATCAATCACCTAAGACACTGTTTGAGTAATCTAGATGAGAGATGACTGTGGCTTGGATCAGAGTGGTAGAAATGGTAGTGGAAAAAATTTACTACGTTTTGAATCTATTTTTGATGTAAAGCCAATAAGGGTCCTTGCTGGATTAGATGTCAAGTATGGGAAAGACAGGGGTCAAGAGTGACTCCAGGATTTCAGACTTGAGCAATATCCATCAATATAATGGAGCTAATCATTGAATAGATGGATATTTGTCATATTAAGCTATTTTTATTTGACCTGTCATTTCCTAGTCCAGGAAAAAAAATAATGAAACAGAGTGAAGAAAGCCTCTGTGAATTATGAGCTATCATAAAGAGAAACAATCTACAATTATTGGAGTCTCAGAACAGAAGAGAAGGAGAAAGGGGCAGAAAGTTTCTTTCAAGAAATGACGGCTGAGAACTTCCCAAATCTGGGGAAAGATTTGAAAATCCAAGTTCATAAAGCTCATAAGTCCCCCAAAAGATTCAACCCAAAAGGATCTTCTCCAGCATACATTATAATGAAACTGTCTAAAATCAGAGACAAAGAGAAAATCTTAAAAACAGCAAGAGAAAAAAAGTTTCTAACATAAAAGGAAACTCCCATAGGCTATCACTGAATTTATCAGCAGAAATCTTGCAGTCCAGTCCAGGAGAGAGTGGGATTACATGTTCAAAGTACTCATAGAATAAAAAAGCCAACCAAGAATACTTTATTCAGCAAATTTGTCCTTCAGAAATGAAGGTGAGATAAAGACTTTCCCAGGTGAACAAAAGTTCATTACCACTTGTCTTGCCTTACAAGAAATGCTGAAAGGAGTTATTCAAGCTGAAATAAAAGGATACTAATTGGTAACATAAAACCATATGAACATGTAAAATGCACTGGTAAAGATGAGTAGATAGTCAAATTCACAATACTCTAATATTGTGATATGGTGGTATGTTAGTTACTTAGCTGTAGTATAAAGGCTAAAAGACAGAAGTATAAAGCCTAACTATAGTAACAGTAATTTATTAATGAATATATAATATAAAAAGGTATAAATTTTGGCATCAAAAACATAAAATGTGGGGAGGGGCAGTATAAGGTTAGAGTTTTGGGATTTGATTGAAGTTAAGTTGTTATCAGCTAAAAATACACTGTTATAAATATGTTTTATGTAAGCCTCATGGTAACGACAAAGCAAAAACCTACAAAATATACACAGAAGATAAAGAGAAGTGAATCAAAGCATACCACTACAGAAAATCAGCAGTTCACAAAGGAAGACAGTGAGAGAAGAAGAAAGTAAAAAAAGAACTACAAAATAGCCAGAAAACAAGATGGCATTAGCAAGTCCTTACCTCCCATAATTACTTTAAATGTGAAGGGATTAAATTCTCCAAACAAGAGGCATAAAATGGCTAAATAGGTAAAACAACAAGATCCAATTATGTGTTACCTACAGGAGATTCACTCAGCTTTAAGAATTCACATAGGTTAAAAGTGAAGGGATTGGGCTTCCCTGGTGGTGCAGTGGTTGAGAGTCCGCCTGCCAGTGCAGGGGACGCGGGTTCGAGCCCTGGTCTGGGAGGATCCCACGTGCCGTGGAGCGACTGGACCCGTGAGCCACAATTGCTGAGCCTGCACTTCTGGAGCCTGTGCTCCGCAACAAGAGAGGCCGCGATAGTGGGAGGCCCGCGCACCACGATGAGGAGTGGCCCCCGCTTGCGGCAACTGGAGAAAGCCCTCGCACAGAAACGAAGACCCAACGCACCCAAAAATAAATAAATAAATTAATTAATTAAAAAAAGAAAGAAAAGTGAAGGGATTGAAAAAGATATTTCATGCAAGCCAAAGGGAGCAGGGGGGTTATAGTTATATCAGACAAAATAGACTTTAAGTCAAAAACTGTAACAAGGGACAAAGTAGGTCATTATATAATGCTAATTAATTCATCAAGAGTATGTAACAACTGTACCCAGGGTGAGAGCACCTAAATATATTAAGCAAATATTAACATATCTGAAGGAAGAAATAGACAATAATACAATAACAGTAGGGGACTTTAATATCCCAGTTTCAACAATGGATAGGTCATCCAGACAGAAAATCATTAAAGAAACATTGAAATTGAATTATACTTTAGAACAAATTGACCTAACAGACATATACAGAGCATTCCATTCAACAGTAGCAGAATACAAATTCTTCTCAAATACATATGGAGCATTCTACAGGGTAGATAATATGTTAGGGTACAAAAGAAGTCTTAACAAATTTAAGAAGATTGAAAATATATATGCAGCAAACATCATTGTTCCAAAATACATGAAGCTAACATTGATAGAATTGAAGGGAGAAATAGACAGCTGTAAAATAATAACAGAAGACTTCAATATCCCACCTTCAAAAATGGATATAGCAAGACAGAAATAAACCCTTACATATATGGTCAAAAGATCTTCAACAAAAATGTCAAGACCATTCAATGAGTTAGGACAGTCTTTTCAACAAAACATTCAAAAGAATGAAGTTGGATCCTTATCTTACACCATATACAGAAAACAACTCGAAAAGGATCAAAGATCTAAATGTAAGAACTAAAACTGTAAGACTCTTTGAAGGAAACATAGGGGGAAAGTTTGATGACATTGGATTTGACAATGATTTCTTGGATATGACACCAAAAGCACAGGCAGCATAAATAAATAAATAAATAAATAAATAAATAAATAAATAAATAAATAAATAAATTAGACTGTATCAAAATTAAAGTTTTGTGCATCAAAAGAAACTATCAACAGAGTAAAAGGGCAATCCACAGAATGGGAGGAAATATTTACAGATCATATACCTTATAGGGGTTTAACACTCAGAATACATAAAAAATTCCTACAGCTCAACAACACCAACAACAAAAAACAAATAATTTTAAAAGGGAAGAATTTGAATAGACATTTCTCCAAAGAAGACATACTAATGGCAAACAGTTGCATGAAAATATGCTTAACATCACTAATCGCTAAGGAAATGAAAATAAAAACCACAATGAGATAGTACTTCACACCCATTAGAATGACTATCATTAAAAAACATAGTAAGTGTTGGCAAGGATGTAGATAAATTTGAATACTTGTATACTTCCAGTGGGAGTGTAAGATGCTGCAGCTGCTACTGAAAACTGTATAGCAGTTTCTCAAAAAATTGAAAATAGAATTATCATATGATCCTGCAGTTCCACTACTAAGTATGTGCTCAAAAGAATTATAAGCAGGAAATTAAATAGACATTAGTAGACCCATGTTCATAGTAGCCTTATTCATAATAGCCAAAAAGGTAGAAAGAACTCAAGCATCCTCAACAGATAAATGGATAAATCAAACGTGGTATATACATACAGTGGAATACTATTTAGTCTTAAAGAGGAATGAGATTCTGACACATGCTACAACATGGATGAAACTTGAAGACATTAGGCTAAGTTAAATTAGCTAATCACAAAAGGACAGATACTACATGATTCTACTTACGTGAGGTACCAAGAGTAGTCAAATTCACAGAGACAGAAATTAGAATGGTAGTTGCCAGTGACTTGATGGAGGGGCAAAAGAGGGGTTATTGTTTAATAGGTACAGTTTCAGTTTTGTGAGATGAAAAAAGTTCCAGAGACAAATAGTGGTGATGATTGCACAACAATGTAAATGTGCTTAATGTCACTAAACTGTACACTTAAAGATGGTTAAAATGGTGAAAAATTAGTAGTGGTCAGCTGTCAAATATGGAGAGTTTAGGTACAAAAATAGAACACATCTATTGTGCTTGGCAATTTGGGTGACATTTATAATGTCTGCAGGTTAAGTAGAGCAATGGAAGCATGTGTCTGCAGAATAAATAGAAGTTGAAAAGAAATGATGAGGAGGATGGGCATCTCTAGTGAGAAGTTTGGCAAAGTTGTTAAAAGAGAGAGTTTCCACCATGGTAAATTTATTCCAGAACCTCGGGTGTATTGTTACCTCTACAGTGCACTTTCTTTCCCTGGCTGCAGAGTTAACCAACTTAGTAAAGTAACAGATTTCAAAGGGTGGCCTAGGCAATTTATATCTTTTTGATATTTTACTGTAAAAAAATGGTTTCCCTATACTAACACTACTATTGCTAATAAAAGCAATGACTTTTAACTAGGTTTACCACTAGTTTAAAAGTATTATTTTTTATTTTCAGAATGATCTTGCCACGCAGGCATTATTACCTCCTTTGCAGATTAAAAAAAATTAAGTCGAGTAACTCCATGGTCACAAAGCAAGTGTTCAAACGACTGCTTGTGTAATTTGAAGCTAGCGTTCTTGACCACCAGAGTGTGGCTACAGAGTGACGATCGTTAGATCTGCTCACTCACTGGGAGGCAGGGACATGAGACAATGACATTTATCGTGTGACAATCTACCCATGGCACCTTGCACAAATAGGTTCTAGGTGGGTAAACACTACAGGGACAAGAGAAGTACCCATCAAGGACTAAGGCAACTTAGAAAGATGGACGGGCAAGGACATAGAAACCCACTGAATCTGACACACACACATTCCTTTATGGTTTTAAAAAAATAAAAGAAGCTATTAAAGTACCAAAGATATGACCTTTATTCTCCATGGAGCACAGTTGTAGAGTTGCTTTGGGTCTCCCCAGTTTCCGTGAGAAAATCCTGGCTGGCAGGGCCCCCTGATGAAAGAGAAATGACTCTGTGTGAGATTTAAAGCATTTCTAATTTGAAAGCAAACCTAACTGCACATACTACTTACACATACACCATGTGGAAATAATAAATGTACTTATGATGGAAATGTTTGCTTCATTTATTATACTAGGAGTTTTTCCAAGAAATGGAAACAACTGTTAGAAGTGACATTAAATATTTAACTGAGTTTCTTTTTCTTCTTTTTCTTAGTATTTTTTATGAATACATATTTTAAAATATTACTACCACACAATAAAGCACATGGCTCCTGATTTGTGGGGGTATTGCGTGAGCTTAAAAGGGAGAGATTTATCTCCAGAAAACATATGTAATATCAGAATATGACACGAGTGAAAGCTGAGATGTGAAATTGTGTTCTTCAAGAATTTTGAGATCTGTACGAAATAGCCTTCAACCCCTCTACCATGAGATAGAATTTTTCTAAGCTAGGACTTTGAATAGAAGTTCAAGTATGGTAACAGTGACTTAGATTGGGTGGTTGTTTTCTGAAGTGGGTGACCAAATAACTTTAAGTTTTCAGGGTAAAATTGGAGAAAGCCCACCCTTTGATGGACACTGTTAGGCAGGAAGATTTGAAAATGTAAATACATTTGTGAGGAACCCACCCATCCCTGAAATGTGTGAATTCTATTTAAAATACCAGGAATGTGGTATTTTATGTTGGGGTATGAACGATACAGGAGTTAGCAATGCTGCATCACAAACCATCCCAAATTTCTGTGACTAAAAACAATAAACATTTATCATTGCTCATGATTGGGTTGATTGTCAGTTTGGGCTGACCTCACCTGGGCTTCCTCATGAATGTGCACTCAGCTATGGGCCAGGAAAACAATTTGGCTGATATTGGTGGGGCTCTCTTACTGTTTGGTGACTGCTTTGTGGCTGGGCAGTCATGGATAACCTCAGCTCTTTTATTTTTTATTGAAGTATATTTGATTTACAGTGTTGTGTTAAGTTCTGCTGTACAGCAAAGTGACTCAATTATACATATATATATATATTCTTTTAAGTATTCTTTTCCATTACACTTTATCACAGGATATTGAGTATAGTTCCTTGTGCTATACAGTAGGATCTTGTTGTTTATCCAACCTATATATACTAATTTGCATCTGTTAATCCCAAACTCCCAATTTTTCATTCCCCCACCCCCTCCCCCTTGGCAACCACAAGTCTGTTCTCTATGTCTGTGAGTCTGTTTCTGTTTCGTAGATATGTTCATTTGTGTCGTATTTTAGATTCCACATATAAGTGATATCATATAGTATTTGTCTTTCTCTTTCTGACTTACTTCGCTTAGTATGATAATCTCTGGGTCCATCCATGTTGCTGCAAATGGCATTATCTCATTCTTTTTTGTGGCTGAGTAATATTCCATTGTGTGTATATATATATATATATATATATATATATATATATACATATATACACCACACCTTCTTTATCCATTTGTCTGTTGATGGACATTTAGGATGGATAACCTCAGCTCTGTTCCATGTGATCTCATCATTCATTTGGCTAGCCCAAGCTTATTGACATGCTGGGTGATGATTTCAAGAGAGTGAGAAACTCTTCCTTCCTCTGCTTCACTTCCCTGCCTCCAAACATACATACATACACACACATACAGACACCCACACACACTGGCTGAAAATTATAGAAAGTTGAGTAAGCAAAATTTTACCAGAAATAGGATAAATGAACACTGCAGGGATAAAAGTCATACATAGGCAATTTTAACACATCTTTCTCCAATAGAAAAAGCAGGCAAACATTAATAAAACTAAAAGGGAAGATTTGAACAATTTGTTTAATGAACTTGACCTAATAGCCATGTGTGGAACACAGCACCCAACAACTGCCAAGTACATATTCCTTTCAATCTACATGGGGCATTTATAAAAATTGACCTTATACAGGACTACAAAGAAAATTTCAGAATATTGGAGTTAAGTTTGTGGTTAGATTTAGGGTTAAGGTAAGTGTTAGGTTTAGGCCAGAAGTTAGGAATAACTCTATGCTTATTTTTAAGTTAAGGGTTAGCTTTTAGATGTAGGGTTACTATTTGGATTAGGTTTAATTTGGATTAGTGTTAGATTTAAGATTAGGGTTAACATTAGTTTTAGGGTTAGAGTTGGCACCAGAACTAATATTAGGTTTATGGTGAGGATTATTAGTGTTGGGATTTGGGTTAGAGTCAAAGTTAGGACTAGGTTTAATGTTTGTCTTAGGGTTGGGTTTGTAGTAGAGTTAAGGGTAGTGTTTGGTTTAAGACTGGGATAGATAAATAGGCCAATGATGCAAAACTGAAAACACACTTGATTTATAAAAGGTGGCACTGTAGAGTAGTAAGGAAGTATCTTTTTAATGGCAGTCATGGGACAAATGGATACTACAGGGGAAAAATGATTTGGAACCCCTACTTCACATTATTCTTAAAAATCATATTAAATTGGAGTGTAGTCCTAAATGAAGAAACAAAACAAAAACAAAATAGAGATTTTAGAAAACAAGATATTATTTTCCTGACAATGAGGAAGGGAAAAAATTTTAAGAAAAAAAAAGATTGATAAGTTGTACATGAACAACTGTGGTTAATCCAAAGTCACCATTAAGAGAGTAGAAAGGCAAATCACACGTGGGAGATGTTTCAACACATACAGCCAAAATGACTTGTCTTGAGGATAGATAAAGAGCATGTATAAACTAATAAGGAAAAGAAAGACAATCTAAGAGCCAAAAGATTTAAATCGATCCTCAATAACAGTATGCAGATTTGTGAGAGAAGGGAGCAATAGAAACTTTCAAACGCTGCTGGTAAGAGAATAAATTGTTGCAGTCACTTTGGAAAATAGATTGTTGGCATGAGTTCTAGTTGAAGATATATAGGCCTTATGACCAAGTAATGCCATTGGTATAGGGAGCAATAAGGATATAAAATTGTGTACTTATGTACACAGGGACAGAAGTTCATGAATATTTATAGTAGCCTTGTTTTGTTTTTAATAGCCTGAAACTTGGAAATAATCCAAATTGCATCATCGGTAGAACGGATAAACAGAGTGACTGAAAAAAGCCAGACACAATAGAATACCTAAAGACTGGATCCTATTTATTAGGGCTCAACAACAAGAACAATTAAGCTACCTTGCTTAGGGTTGCATCCTTAGATAGCAAGGGGGTGATGATAATAAGGTCAGAAGAAGCAGTGATCAGGAAAGTGGGAGACTTCCACAATGTTGGCCATTTCATAATCTGCATAATGAAATATACATAGGTATTTTCTTTACAATAATTTATTAAATTGTATGTTTTGGTGGACTTTTTGGTAAGTATGCTATATATCACAGCCAAAAGGTTAAAAACTGTATTATTTTAATGACTACACTGCATTTCAAGATTTGGACTTAACAATATTTTATTTAATGATTTACCTCATTGCTAAACATTTACATTGCCTTCTCTTGTTTCTCCTGCTCAAAACAGTGTTTCTACAGACAAATCTTTATGGATATGTTTTTTACCGGTTTGTCAGAATAAATTCCTAGAAGAAAGACTGGGCCAAGCCATATGGAGTTTTAACATGTTCTTGATATAAAATTTTTTCCAGAAATACTGTGCAAGCTGCATTCCCCATAATGTAAGGATTTCTGAATCATTGCACAATTGCCAGTGTCAAATATCATAGTTTAAACAATACCTGATTGTTTTAATTTGCATTTATTTTACTTCTACCTAGTAAAATGAAACCTTTTTTAAAGTAGAGCATAGTGTTCAGATTGAGGGATCAAGAGTCAAATTGCTGAGATTCAAATTCTGGCTTTAACACTCACTCACTGTATGGCTTTGGGCTTGTTACCTAATCTCTTTGAGGGTCAATTTCCAAACACGTATTACAGCAAAAGTTGTTGTGATAGTTAAATAAGTTTATCCATGTAATAAATAAAGCACACTTCCTGGCACATTTTAAGTCCTCTGTAAATTAAGTGTGTGTTAGATGAAGAATTGGGGAGACGGAGCCCTGGAGGGAGGAGGGAGCAGTGGAGGAGGCTAGGAAGGAGAGGAGATGGAAGGGAGGGAAAGAGAAAAGAAGGGAGTGATGGAAGGAAGGTGGTTGATGGAGGAAGGGAAAGATGTTTTGGGGGGAGGGAGGAAAGAAAGGAGGAAGATTTGGAGATGGGAAAGTACGGGCTGATGGAGGAAGGTCTGAGGGAGTGATGGATCAAATGATAGAGAGTATGGTAGAGGTTACCAGTTCTCCATTCCTTCTTGACAACTTCTAATCCCTTCAAGAATTCAATTTTCAAAGTTTAAAAAACAATGCGGAGATAGGCTATATTGTTGTCAAGTGCAAATGATCAAGGCTTTGGAGGCGGACAGTCCTGGTTCTATCACCCTTTAGCTATGTACTCTGGGACAAAGTCCTTTCTGAACTACCTGTATAAAATAGAGCTGGTGGCATCTAATGTTCAATGCCTATGTAAGAATTAATTAAGATACGGGACTTCCCTGGTGGTCCAGTGGGTAAGACTCTGTGCTCCCAATTCAGGGGGCCTGGGTTCCATCTCTGGTTGGGGAACTAGATCCCGCATGCATGTCGTAACTAAGAAGCCCGCATGCCACAACTAAGAGTTAGCATGCTGCAACTAAGAGTCCGCATGCTGCAACTAAATATCCTGCATGCCACAACAGAGATCCCATGTGCCACAACTAAGACCCAGCACAGCCAAAAATAAATAATAAATTTAAAAAAATAAAGTCACAGATCAAAAAAAAGAAGAATTAAGATAGTGTATATGAAGTATATATCTCCAGGCCTGGCTCACAGTATCTCTCCAAAAACGATAATGTTCTCCTTAATGTTGCTGCTAGACAATAGCTCAGAAAGTATTTGAAGCGGCTTAAAATGTTGGCCCTAAAATTAGCAAATGTCAAACATCAGACTGAGATAAAAAAATTCATCATCTATTAAAGGGACATGTGCCTGTAAATGTATGTATGCGAGTGTGTGTTTGTCCATTCAGAGTAGAATGGAACAAAAAGGGTAGATAACATGAGAGAAATGGGAAAGTGCTCCTTGACTCATTCTGGGCGTCAGGAAAGTCACGGAAATGCTCAACACTCTCCAGCAGTTGAGCAGAATATGGAGGACACAGTGGCACAGCCTACGGCTGAGAAGGTGAGTAGTCTCTGACCACCATCACCACACCCAAGAAAGAGCTGTGATTACCAAAGCCAAGAAAGTCCAGTGTTAGACTAAGGAGCCCTGGAACATGAGGCCATTTCCCTGAAACATCACATCCAGCAACACAGACCACAGATTAGTCAGGTAACCTCATGGAGACATTATGTTCAATATGGCCATTTGGTTCTGTAAATTCAATCCCAATGCCAAATTCCATGAAAGTCCTTTATTAACCAAGAGTTAGACATAAGGTATACCATGCTCTTTTTCAGTGGTATTCCAAATATTCTCAAGAATAGTCAACTTTAAATAAAAGTGAGTACCAAAAATATGAAAGCAAAGGTCAACATGTGAGTATAAACAGGGACCTTACTTCACAGTGTCAGTGATGCTAGCGAAATTATTGAATGACTTAGTCAAGCTTGTCAGCCTACCTGCCATTCCTACAAGTTCTATTCATATGTCCTAAAAGCTCATCAAGCCTAATAGAAGAGAAAAGACACCAGGAATGAGGTTACATAAAAGAAAAAGACAGTGTGCTCTCCAGGGAGCTACAACACAGTCTATTTATGAACAGTGGTAAAGTTATACAATGTGAAATATGCAGTAAATATATAGAAAGTTGACAAGGAGGATAACAGACCTGATAGATGAACTTCTTTCCCAAAGTTCAGAACAAGTGATGGCTCTGGGGTCTGCTGAAAATCCTTCTACTTTTTTGGCCTAAAAAAACATCAGGCTCAAATACTCAAATGTTTTCCCTCCTGAGACAAATTACCTCCCTCAGCTATGGTGTGACCTCCCCTTCTCTTAAAACTGGAAAGCTGGTTACTAAGTTAGCTTCCTTTGAACCTGTTTACATGAAAGCTACTTATGAAATAATTTAATCCAGTCAAGCTGATAATAATAGCTTTCAAGATTAAAACACAGTAATAAGAAAAGTGAAATCAAGGGGGATTCATTAGTCTAAAAATGATTTTTATCTGTGCTGTTAATATGCTGTTTGGTCTTAGCTTGCAATGATGACACTTCCTTGAGACGTTAAAGGCTTTCATCTAATGTTCTGCAATTGCTATAAAAAATTTTTTTGCAGTGGTAGTATATGGGTTTGAAGGCATTTTTTGTAGCAAAAGGTGCTTACACTTTATTTTTTTTTCAATTTGGTTGACATTGGAATTTTTAAAAATTTTTATTGGAATATAGTTGATTTACAAGGTTGTGTTAGTTTCATGTGTACAGCAAAGTGAATCAGTTATATATGTACGTATATCCTTTCTTTTTTAGGTTCTTTTCCCATAAAGGCCATTACAGAGTATTGAATAGAGTTACCTGTGCTATACAGTAGGTCCTTATTAGTTATCTATTTTATATATATTATTGTATATATACCAATCCCAAATTCCCAGTTTATCCCTCCCCCTCCCCCTTATCCCCCGGTAACCATAAGTTTGTTTTCTACATCTGTGACTCTATTTCTGCTTTATAAATAAGCAGATTTGTACCCTTTTTTTTTAGATTCCACATATAAATGATATCATATGATTTTTGTATAAATCCTCTGACTTACACCACAGTTGAAGGAGATTTTTAAGATTTTCTCTGATGGTATTAATCCGTGAGCTCTATAGACATCTAAACTCTAACTTAATTAGGAATGCAAGCCCAAAATAGCATTTGGCTCAGAAGTGAAATGTGTGAAAGTTCTGTGTACACGGGTTTATTTTCATAAACAGAGCTGGCAAAGTCGCTTTTGAGGCAGGAAGACTTTTTTTTTTTTTTTCATGTGTTTCTCTGCTGCTTCCCCTTGTTCTTCCAGATTCTGTCTCCAGACGAGCCTTTCCACTGATGAATGCTGATTGTGTAAGATCTGAATTGCGAGATAATTGGTACTGTGCTTTGTTAAACTAGCCAAGGTATTTTTTTAAATTTATTTTTATTTATTTATTTTTGGCTGTGTTGGGTCTTCGTTTCTGTGCGAGGACCTTCTCTAGTTGCGGCAAGTGGGGGCCACTCTTCATCGCGGTGCGCGGGCCTCTCACTATCGCGGCCTCTCTTGTTGCGGAGCACAGGCTCCAGACGTGCAGGTTCAGTAGTTGTGGCTCACGGGTCCAGCTGCTCCGCGGCATGTGGGATCCTCCCAGACCAGGGCTCGAACCCGTGTCCCCTGCATTAGCAGGCAAACTCCAAACCACTGCGCCACCAGGGAAGCCCCAGGAAGACATATTTGATGATAACAAGGTGATGGGCGATCCTGTCTTTATATGAGCTGTGACCAAAAGCAGAACAAATTCACACACACACACAGATAAAACAGACAGAAGTTTCAGCGTGGAAAGTTGAATGATCTGAATGGGAACACAATTTTCTGAATGGGGGAGGTTGTAGTCTCTGACTCATGAATTCCATCACAAGTGTCCTTTAACAAGTACCAAGATCATTTGTATTCTGGTCTTCCTATGCAAAGGATTGTGTTTTAAATTTTATTGCTATTTTTCATAGAAAAAAGAAGTGGAGAATAGAGGAAATGAGTGGCTGACTGGTCCCATCTCACTGGAGAAGAATAAACAATATTTGAAGTGAAACCAAATTTCATTTTTCCCTTCAGTCTTTATGTTCCTTAAAACATTTATGCATGTGACCATTCTTATTTCTGCTTTAAAGCGAAAATAGACTATTGTTTATCTTTTATTACTCAGCTAATTTGTAGTGATTTTAGAAAATTTGTGCAAAACAGGAAGAAATAAAAAGAAAGTAAAAAGCATCCAAATTCCTCTCATCATCACTCTATTAACGAGTTAACCATTTTCAATATTTTAAAGATCATCTTCCTAGATACGTTTCTAGGCTTAAACAGACAATGTCTATATAATTTACATAAGTGGTATTATACAAAAGGAAATGTTTTGTCACTTGCTATTTCACTCATCAATATGCCAAACACATCTATCTAGTTCAATAATACAGACATACCTCATCTTTTTATTATTACTGCATAGTACTCCATTGAATGTATGAGCCATATTTCATTTTGCCAGTCTTTAACTGATAAACACTTAGGTTGTGTCCAATTTCTCGCTATAGCAAATGGTCCTGCTATGAAAGTTTCCAAATGCCTTGATTGCCTTCTGCTTCATTGCCCAAGTTCTTGATCTTTTTAGGCCACTTTATCATGTCATATTAAAATCTCGCACCCATCCTCTGAGAGAATACATGCACTGGAGACAGACTAGTGGGTCCGAATCCTAGGACTCTGACTCAATGGCTCTGTAGTTCTGGACACTATTTTGTATGTTTCTGTGTCACAGTTTCTGAGCTATAAAATCAAGATAGTAATATGCACATCCTAAAGTGCTGATGATCAAATAAAATAAACCATTTATAATGCAGAGCATATGTGCTCAATGTATTGCAACTACTGTAATTATTGTTAGCTTCTCATTCACAGTCTCTGAAAAACACATCTGAAAACCATTTCCCATGTCTTCACAATCTTCCCTACTCAAGATTTCCAAATTACATCTTTCACCCACTTGCTTCTTCCAGGCTTCATTTCAGGTTCTAAAATTCCTGGAAGTCATTTATGCTGGATGTTCTAATGTCGAAGAAATTCTATACAGATAAAACTGTCACCAAATGACCATGGCACAAATCCTTGGAGTCATAATTTATAGCTCTTTCTCCTGTAGGCGTGTTCAGTCACTCACAAATTCCTTCCAAGTGCTCATGTTTCCTCCATGGCCTCCATACCCATCTCTCTGTCCAGCGCCCTATTTCCAGCCCAGGTCAGACCCTGGTGGGCTCACACTCAGACAATGAATTTAAAACCTCTTTTAGGGGAACAATGCTTTCCTCAAATGACGTGTCAAATGGAAGTCCAGTACAGTAGGCAAGTCGAACCATTGCTGCTGCTACTGAGTCAGGATCTAGAAACCTGGAATGCCCCCCCCTTCCCTTTCATCTTCTCCAGATGTGCCCCCAAATAAATGTGCTAATCACTGCTATGGAGACAGGAATTCCCCTCCCAGTTGCCACTTGCTTTTCCTCCAAGCTCTTCTGCGAACAGGAGAAAATATAATCAATGTAAAAATATTGCCCTGGTCATGGCATTCCCCTGACCGAAACTATATGCATAGTTCCTTGCAGATTTCCTCACTAACATTCAAGTCCCTCCTACAAAATCTAAATTTAGCCCCAAGAAATCTATCAATTGGTGTTTGCCAATGTAGCCAAAGGGGAATCCACGCCGTCATCTTATTCTTGCACATCCTGAGTGGGGGTCGATGCCCTCAAGGGCTTGCTTCCCTCCACCCACATATTCTGACACCCCACGGAGTCTTCGGGAAATTGTTAAACTCTGCCTCCTTCATGTTGCTTCCACAATCATTATGAGGCTGCCTCTTAGATTTGAGCCCCCTTTTCTCTGACCTGTGGAAGTATCATGTATTTCTGGATATTATCTCAACCACCTTTTTGTATGAGAATGTGTTATATTTTCTAAAACTGGAGCCTCATGCATGTTTGGATTTCAGTCATAGTAGCTGATATCCCTGGAAGCAATGTGCTCCCATAAGGCAAAATTTAAGATGCTATGAAGCATTTTAGGGCTATGAATATCACTACTGGGCACTTTACTTTCTATTTGTCACCAACAATCTCTCTTTGGGGCTAACTATTCAGTCCCTTGTCACACTCTATTGCCACTATGGTTACACCACTGTGAAAATAAACATTTGGTTTTCTTTCATTGGGAAAAGTAATGCGTTTATATAATAAAAAATACAAATAGTTTCCAAAAGTTATACAATAAAAATATGTCCTTCTCACCCCAAAGCCCTTGTCCCTTAGTTCTGTTTGAAGGCTTCCACTGTTAAAATTTCTTAGTGGTCATCTCACAATCACAATTTGACTGTGGATGAAAAGCTTCCATTCCACTGTAAAATTATGTTTCATTTCTCTGTACAACCTCCTTCTCATCCATGAGGATCACTGCAATCAAAAAACAAAATCTCATCCATACTCCCCACTGAGGCATCTCCCCAGTTTTGACATTTGTTAATGAGCCTCATTAACCCTTTAACTAGACTCAATCTCCTTCTACTCCCAGTTTAATGTCAGATCAGCCCTACTATAGCCTCCACTCCCCAAACACCTAGAAGAAAACTTTTGACACTAGGATGCATAACTAACAAGAGCAAACCCCATTAAAATGAGCTCATCCATGAAAAAAAGTTTCTTATTCTGTATTTAGAAATGAAGGAATATGAATAAGGCTTTCTTGACCTGCTTGTATATAATTTAGAAGTTCTAGATAAGAGAAAGTGCAGAGGAACTAGGGGCAAGTGAAACACTAGGGCAGGGTTACTTTAAAACAACCAGTGATGGGAAATTCTGGCTGAGTCAGGATCTCTGGACCAGGTTCAGGAAAAACACAATAAAACTCCCCATAGCTTGTATGGATGCACCTACCTCTTCCCACATACACCAATCAAAGAGATTCCATGACCAGTTTCTGAAAGAACTGCCATCCCAGGCCACATACCTTCTCTGCTTGGTATAGGAATGAAAAGGCTGGATTCACAGATGTCCACTTGCTGAAACTATAGGAAGGTGGGCTCTAATTACAAACTGGCCCAAACTGCTTTGGTTTTGAGATAATTCAGTTGGCCAGAAATGGATGAGCTGAATAACCATCAACTGTGTTCCTGACAACTTCAGTGAACCAGAAATTTTATTTCTCCAATAAATTTAAGCAATCTATGCTTGCTCTTCTGTAACATGAAGAGGTTGAATAAGACAATCTCCAAGGTCCTTTAAAGCTCTAAAATACTGTTAACAACATTATGTCAAGTGACTGGACAACAGTTATATAATAGGTATTTACCCTACTGAGTTTATAATCAAATGTAACTCACATTTTGGAAGTTTAAGGATCCAGTTCTGAGGAGACTAGGAGGTCAGCTGTCAGATTGTTGAAAGTATTGCTAACACAACATGGTTTAGCTCAGTGCTTCTCAAAGTGTGGTCCACAGACCAATAGCATCAACATACTAGGGAGCAAATCCTCAGGGTTCACTCTAGCCATACTGAATCAGAAATTCTCAGATTGGGATGCAGGAATATATATTCTAACAAGCTCTCCAAGTGATTTTTTATGCTCACTTAAATTTGCAAAGCAATGCTCTACAATGAAGTAAAAACATGGACTATGGACTTTGGCCTAGATTTGAACACCAGCTCTGCCTCCTATGATCCAGAATCCAGGGTAAGTTCCTTAACCCCTCTGAGTTTCTGTTTCTTCACCTACAAAGTGGCGATAATAATAACTTACAAGGTTGTATAGGGATAAAATGAGATAACATGTTAAACAACTGGTACATAATCAAAAAAAATGTAAAACTCCCTTCCCGATTGAGAAGAAATTTCAAGAAGGAATTCACAAGTATTC
Organism: Eschrichtius robustus; assembly: GCF_028021215.1. Classification (NCBI taxonomy): domain Eukaryota; kingdom Metazoa; phylum Chordata; class Mammalia; order Artiodactyla; family Eschrichtiidae; genus Eschrichtius; species Eschrichtius robustus. Next base: position 40,241,750 of record NC_090839.1, read on the forward strand.
TTCTTGGAATATGGATTTTACAAACCTTAGGGAAACAAACGTCGAGAGCCTTTGGAGGGTAAAACCAACTACCCAATAGAAATATGCATTTTGGGCATTCTAGGTAGTTTCACCTCTCATAGGGCATTCGAGGCACACCCTAGGAAGAAATCTCTGAGACTGTTGGTCTCCTGCTGAGTGGTGCAGAGACCATGCCCCAGAGTGGGCTACACACTAGATGATACATTTGACAGAAAAGTTGAAGTGGATGACAGCAAACATATATAAATAGCTGCCTATGATGCCGGCTGTCAGGTTTCTGAACCGCAGGAAGTAGACATAAGAAGTCCTTGCAGTAACTGAAAAGTCAATAAACTATACAAGAAAATGGCACAGGAAGAAGAGAAGAGGTTTTCTAAGAGACTTTCCCATGTCAGAAAAAAACACAAGTGAGCATGTGCTGAGATTTGCACGTGATCTGGAAGCATTTTTATTGTGTGTCAGGAATGACAAATCTCACAGATGTATATTTGCCAATAGAGAACATAAGAATTCACTCCATGGATGGAAGGCAAGAATGGGAGGGTTTTCATGATCTGTCATAATACTTCACTCCACCAGGAACACAGATATAGAAATGATCATTTTAGGCATCAATACACAAAGGCAAGGATAATATCTTAGAATCAACAGAATGAGAATATTACAGCCTAAGAGACCTTCCTGGCAGAATAGGAGAAACTACTGACTGCACCCAAGTCCTCTGTTCAAGTATATTTTAGACCTTCTACTAAACTTCTATCTGTTCTCACAGTCTTCTGGACTAAACCAAGATGGTGCAAGCTTATACATATGATGAGGCCCAATTAAATGGGAGGGAAGAATCTATGATAGTTACACTTACTGAGCATCTACTAAACAGTGGGCAATTTGAATAGATTGTTCAATTTCTCACAAGTCTGCAACATAAGGGTTGTAAGCCTAATTTTACAGAAGAGGACAATTAAATCTCACTTGATGCCAGTCAAAGGTAGAGACTAGGCTATGAGAAAACTCACCTGACCTGCTGCTCCCCAAACTCTTTACATCATTCAATGACAAGCAAATCCTACAAGAGCCACCTTCTGGCAAGAAGTTTTTCCCCAAAGGCTTTATGTAATCTCATCCAGGTGAACACTGGAGACTGGAAGGACTGCAGATACTGGTAATGTTCTGAGAACGGAAAATTAAACAACAACAAAAAGAGCTGAGCCATTCGATTTGTCTTCCAAATCGATTTTTGCTTGCTGAGGCTTGAAAGGCAACTTGTTTTTTTTTTTTTTTTTCATCACCATTGAATGAAGCTATTTGTTAAGATGTGTTTATTAGACTTACATAAGAGCTCTTGGCCAAAGAATCAAACTTGAGTGAATGGGAAACAATCTTTATGATCTGTGGCTCTACCATCTTAACCATCACAGTGAAAGCTTTCATCAGCACATCTAATTTTTAATTTCTGTAGATGAGGAGGCAGCAGAATGAAAATGGATTTTAAAATTAGACACTTTTTTTTTTCAAATCACAGGTTTGCCTATGTTGAAGTATAACTTTCACAAACTTAAGAACACTAATTTGATAAAATATATAGAGAGCATGAGTCAAAAATTTATTTAACTTACTAATAAGGGAACCAGCAAGGTGGTAAAGCTGGTTCAGAGAGAATTTGAGAGATTGAGTATATATACAGACACTGAAAGAATGCTGAAATAAAATTGTTAGGTTAGATGCAAAACTGGCTAGTGTCCCACAGGTAAAAAGACTAAAAACTTTGGAGTTTTTTGTTTGTTTGTTTTGTTTTGTTTTGTTTTGTTTTTTAACACACAAAGCATTTACATCTCTATCAGACAAAGCTCTCTGAGTTTAACAAGTAACTTCAAGTCTGGTCCCTAATTAGTAGTGAATAGTAATGCAAATAGAGGTCAAAAACTTTTTCTGTAAAGTGCCAGATAGTAAATATTTGAGACTTGTGGGCCAAATGGCTATCTGTGGCAACTACTCAACTCCACCACTGTAGCATGAAAACAGTCATAAACAATACATAAACAAATGAAAAGGGTTGTGTTCCAATAAAACTTTATTTACACAAACATGCTATGGGTCAGGTTTGGCTGGTAGAGCAGAGTTTGCCAACCCCTGTCTTAGAGAATTAAATCATCCTGAGTGGGCCTATCAGACAATGTTCCTGCAGGATTTTGAAAGAATATGCAGTGATCTTTTGTATTATCTCCAAGGTTTGGGTAATTTTTCTTAGTGGTGCCTAGTTCATTGGACCTTAGCCAAGTTACTCATTTTCTCAACTTTCATTTCCTCATTTGTTGAATGGAGATAATTTTCAGGAGTCCTCAGGCTATTGTAAGCATTCAGTGGGTTATTGTTCAACAGATATTTATTCCTTCCAACCTCCATTTTGTTCTCATTCTCAGTCGAAAAAGTGAGAGATGATCTCAAATTGTCTCTCACAAAGTCTGTTTGAGAAAACAAAACAAAGCTCTTTGCTTAAGTTGTAGGCAGACACCAACTGGCTGAAACAGCAGGAGGCTCAGGGAGTAAAGAACAACTTGTCCACAACTTTTCTTTTTCTCAGCCCAACACAGTCCTGCCTGTGATGTTCAATTTGGTGGGGGATTCTTTGGCCCAGCCAATACAAACATGGACTCAGTTACGACTTGACCTCCTAGCCCAGATATGACTAGAGCTATAAGAACAGTTCTGGAGAATGAAACTGCAGCCAGCCAGTGGCTCAGGGATTCTTACAAACCAGGAAGCCACCAAATCCACCAGTCCCCCTTATTTCCCCAACTCTGTGAAGTTAACCAGTGCACGTGACAAGCTTGAGTGACAAGTACATGGGTGGGGGTGAGGGTCATGTGGATAGTGATAAGGAAGGTGGAACTGGGTTTTATCCTAGAAAGATAATAAACCCATAGAGCTTTTTTAGAGAAATATATCGACTTACTTAGGAAGATTTCATCACGCAATGCCCTGGACAATGAATTCAACCAGAAACATGATGGGAGGTAGATCTGTGAGGAAGGGGGATTGGGCAGAGAGAAAATCTGACCCATGGTGCAGTTATAACAGAGACCTCAGCTGACCCTGTGGGTAGCTCTGGGGCTGGGATTGTCTTCTAAGTTGTCCCAGTTGAGGCAAGTAGGTCAGACCCTTGTGTCTCTGCAGTAATCAGGCATGATCTTGGGAGACACAATTCCCTACAGCTGAAGGAAGTTCCAATGAGGAGGAAAGCTATGACTATCAGTATCTATTGCTCCCAGCACCTAGGGGATGGGTACATCGCTCCTGAAGAGTAGCCACTGTGCCCATTCAGAGTGGATGGGGCGTTACATTTTTTCTACTACATTTCACCTGTGGGGCTAAAGAGAAAGTACACTTATTTATGCTAATTGTTGATGCTGATTACAGCTTTACCTGGTTATGCTCATAGCAAGGTCTATTAGTTATCTATCACTGTACAATGAATTACCCGAAAACCTAGTGGCATAAAACAACAAATATGTATCATCTCACAGTTTCTCTGAGTCAGAAATCCAAGCATGACTTAATCTGGGTGCCGCTGGCTCAGGGTCTCTCGTGAGGCTAGAGTTAAGGTGTTGGCAGGGCGTGCTGTCATCTCAAGGCTTGGTGGATGCAGGTCTGCTTCCAAGCTCACTCACACAGGTGCTGGTAAAAGGTCCTCACTGACTGTTGGCTGGATGCATCAGCTGCTTCTCATGTGGGTCTATATCTAGGACTACTGGCAACTTGGCATCTTTCTGTCCCAAGAGCAAAGATCTGAGGGAGAGAGGGAGGAGGAGGGAGAGAAAAAGACAGAGAGAGAGAGAGAGAGAACCCATGACCAAAGTCAAAGCCTTTTTATAATCTAGTCTTGTAAATGACATCCCATCACTTCTGCTGTATTCTATTCCTTAGAAGTGAGTTAATAAGTCCAGCTCACACTCTAGGATTGGGGATCTGAACAGGGCTTGAATGCCAGGATGTGAGGGTCATCAGGGACTATATTAGGTGTCGCCTATCATATAGGGGATTAAAAACATTTTCAAAGGGAAATTCTTTGGTCTATCCCCAAACTCAATCCATCAGATATACCTATAGAAATTTAAAGAAGAAAACCACTGTAGAACACACTGTGCTTGTATCAGAATGATATCCAACTTACAGACATTCAAAGACTTAAACACACACACACATACACACACACACCAGTGCTACTGGTCTGCATGAGAGAAGTACAGGAATTGAAAGCAAGCCTTAAGAAATTTGATACTGCTTGACATCCAAATGCATGATCACTGTACTCAACTAGATATAGAACAAAAATATTGGAACAAATATATTTAAAATAAAAATAATTAGACCAAAAATATTTTCAAAGTCCATGAGGGGTATGAGGGAGAAAATGGTCCTTCACCACAGAACTTAAGAAGCCCTGCTACAGGTGACTTCATACCCTTGCCAGATGGACCACTGCTGGGCAAAGGAGTCAGCTTAGAATGTGGGGAGAAAAGCATTAGACAATGAATCAGGAACTGTGTTCTTAGCTCTACCTCTGATATTTCCTAAGAGGAACTGGATATCTCCTAACCTGCCTGGATTTGTATCCTGATCTGCAAAAAAAAAAAAAAAAAAAAAAAAAAATGCATCAACTGGAAGGTCCCTTTGAAGTCTAAAGGGCTTTAATTTGTAAAGTAGTTTGCTGTGTTTTGAGACAAATTAAATTGTTAGTAATTTTTTGTGTGATTTCTACACATCCATCCAGAATCTACCATCTGCAGCTACAAAGAGTCCATCCAAGTTCACTTACTTATATAAAAATAGTCCATCTAATTAGGACTATTTGAGAAAATGCCCAGATCCCTCAGCTTGGACACATATTGCAAGGTTTCCCTCTTATAGACACTCACTACCTTGTCATGGCTTCTTAAATGGCTCCAGAGACAATGTGGTAGAGTCTGTATGGACCAAAAGAGAAAACAGAGTGATGTAGACCCTCACTACCTTGTCATGGCTTCTTAAATGGCTCCAGAGACAATATGGCAGAGTCTGTAAGGACCAAAAGAGAAAATAGAGTGATGGCCATCTCCATAATAATAATAATATGAGTAATTTTCTCTAAGAAATACAGTTTTAATAAAATTACTATAGGTTTTTAAAATTCTTTATTCAAAAATACTTTTATACTTAATATTGCTTCACAAATTTACTATTCTAGTTTTTCAGTTACTTTGGTCGCTAAACTTCAGGAATAAATTAAATTCTACTTAGTGAAGATAGCTAGAGTTCTTTTCCATCTTGTTGTCCTCACAAAGTAAATAAAGATTGCTCTGGGAAGCACAATAAACTTTAGGTTCCAGTGGCTTAAGTAGAATTGCACATTGTTTCTGTGGTATTGGCTTTGACTACTGTAAAGTATCATACATGGTCTAAACATCTGCCAGCAAAGACTCCTGGGCTGTTGGTACAGGCACCATCTTACAGGTAAGTATCCTTAGATGAGTATATATTTTTTAGGTCAACACAGAGTCTTCTGTGTGTATGCAGCATAATCCTGGGATGCATAATGGTAATTATTGTAATAATAACAGTCAGTCATGCATGGCTATTCTACCCCAATACAAATGATTATTTGATTATTTGATCCCAGACAGACCTTTACATTGGCCTCTCTTAAACACATCAAGCTGGTTTCAGTTATTTATTCTAATCTATAGAGGACATTTTGACTCATAATTCTACCAACAGCTTAACTCTCTCTCCCAGTCTTTATAATTTACAAATCTGATAAATGCACTTACTAAATCTTTATATTATTTATTGATATAAACTGTAAGAGGCCTCAGCTTAGAGCCACATTTAGTCAAGCCCAGCCAATATCAGGAAATCCCAAACAACCTATAGATTAGCTAGTGAGAAAAATAAATATTTTTTCCCACAAATCTGATAAGTCAATGTTAGAGATCAGAAACATCTTAGGAATTTTATTCAGGGTTGGCATTGAGCCGTATACCAGTATACTCTTCAGCTCACTCTATGTTCAAACAACTGAAAGCTCACCTTCCCAGATTTAACTAAATCTCCCATAAGTGTGTCCTATGCAATCTTGTCAAATGACTTTTAAGAAATCAAGATGAACTGTCTTAGGAAGAATCCTCTAAAAATAATAAATTCGTTTGAAATGACTCATTCTTTGTCAACTGCATTTCAATGGCAGCATGGGTAGAGTTTATATTTCAAAATCAAGTTATTATCTAATTTTTCCTTGCCAATGGAGGCTGGTGTTACAGAGCATACACATTGGAAGTAGTGTAGATAATGCCCTTTAGGAATTTGCAGTCTTGCAGAGAAGTTGGTATGGGCAAAAGTGCATGAAATATCAGAGAGAACGGTACAAATCCTAGGCTTTGGGAATTAAGATTGTGAAGAGAGTTTTTTCTGCCCGAGCCATCAGAGGAAGCTTCCTTGCAGAGGTTGTAATTAGACTGCGTGTGTGTTATATGTGTGCGTTAGTTTGAGGTTCCCCAAAAGTAGCCCCTGATATATATGAGTCAAGCGCAAGTAGTTTATTTGGAAGGTGGAGAAGACCAGTAGAGAGGTAGAGAAGTGAGGCAGGAAGGGAGGGTAGTCAACAAAGCGTAGATAATAAGACAGTTGGCACAGTGGGCAGCCTACACTCCAATGGGAAGCCCTGGGAAGCAGTGTTGAACAAGCACCTAAACTAATTCTCTCCAAAGGATGAGGAAGCTGTGGTTTTGTACACCATTCCTGACACCCATAGGTTGAGGTTGCTCTTGAAAGAGGAGGTATTAATTCTCTGGCACTTTCTGCCTGCCTGTGCAAAGTCGGAACAGGCTTCATGTCCAGAGAAAAGCCCTCGGGCAAAGAGAGGCAAGTACTAACAGCTGGAAGATGAGCCAGTGAGCATGAAATGGCAAAGGTGATGAGCGGGAATGCCATACACAGTGTGTGTGTTTGTGTGTGTGATTGTGTGGGGGGGCATGCCCACACACAAATAAAGAGGTACAGATGGAGAAGACCGTCCATGCTGAGAGCATAACAGTTTAGCAGGAGCAAATTGTACATAAAAGTATGTAAGAGAAATTAGGAGACAAGAATGCATTAAAACCACATTTCCAACTGGTGAAATTGCTCTAACAATTTTCACAATGAGATTAAGAATTACAGATTTCCTCATCGCAGTACTGGCAAAATGCTGGTTGTTCCTGCTTAAAATGAAATAATGAAGCTAGAACTGATAAGGCAGTCAGGATTTCCCATCCATTCCTCCGTTCCTGTATGAAATTCTGGCTGTTGAGATGGCAAGGGAAAATGTCCAGTTCACTGGAAGGCATTTTGCTTTTCTCTGAACTCATCTGGAAAGGTAAAATACTATCAGTAAGGAAGGCAATCTGGTTATGTCCACTTAAATATGGATCCCCAATGCCCTCTGGTACTCACACCTTTTTTCACTTAAGCCCCAGTATGCTCTAAAATCTAGAGTTTAAAAATCTAGAGTCTAGATCCAATAAGCCCTTTGCTATTTGATAACAATTAGAAAGTGCTACTCTCCTAAGACATTAAAATAAGTCCTTTTCTACTTGGAGAATACTACTTTTAATTTACTAAAATAAAACTTTGCAATTAGAACTCTATATATTTATGTGTGTACTTTCAAAATATTTTTAAAAACTAGATTGCCTACATATAAGAGCCAGAATTTATAAACCACTGATAAAACATAGACTCTGGGTATATTCCTCTTACAGAGCTTTCATATTAAGCTTTTGGTTCAGAATGATCCATAATGTATAGCAAATTAGGTAGCTCTTTGAGAGGGTTGGAGCTTATGATGACAGAGGGCCTGATGAATGCAGTGACTCAGGAAGGTGACCAGCAGGCACATGTGGTAAGTAGCACACCAACTAGCAAATTTTAAAAATCCAGCACCTTCTGGAAATAATATTTTTTAAAATTATTCCCAAGATGCCAGCACTGACAGACTTAGAGTTGATCCTTCCTGGCAGTAAGCCTCATTTTCTCTTTCTACACACAACATTCATCCCCTCCATGGCTTTTCTGAGACATCTCATCTTTGGCATCATCTTTTCTCATTGGTATCTGCTGCTCACCTCCAACGGGCAGTAGATTGGTCTTTCTCAATATAAATCTAATCATGGTACAACCATCTCCCACCTCAAGACCTTCGGTACCCCTCTTTTAGCAAAATTATCTATATGCTATTTAATTTTAGTGAATAATGTTGTCTTAAATTAGTTTTTTGAATCTATAGTCAAATGAGGAAAATATGAGCTGTAGGGACATCTTTATTATATTAAACTTACTGAATTCTCAGAACTATACATATTCTGGGATTATTTTATTTCCAGTTTTAAAGTTTGCAGTATATTTTTTATGAAATGATTGTGTATTAGTCAGAGAGTCTTGCTAAGGTACAGTAACAAACAAACCCCCTTCTCTCAGAGGCTTAACGTGAAAGTTGATCTCTTACTCATACAAAGCTCACTGCTAATCTAGCAGCATTCCCAGGAATCACTTTTCCAAGCAGTGATGCAGGGTTTCAGACCATTTGTTTACACCTTGTAGCAATGCCACTTGAAACATGTTACCCTCCAGGGTCACTGTGGAGAGAGCTGGAAGATACCACAGAGCTATCCAAGTGTTCTTCATCTCTGTAATACTAGAATCCACTAGATTGCAGGATTTAGTACTGAATAAGCACTGAAGGAAAGCTTGGTTCTATTGATCAAGCAGTCATTGTTTATTTTAATCAGATTTTTGGAAAGAGTCTCAAAGAATGGCTTAACTCTATTAAGTATACTGTCCTTTGGCTTAAGTAACTTAAAAGTCACCAATCTTTCAGCTCTTATCTTAATTCTTCCCTACCACCATCCCAGCCCATGTGATTGTTCAAGCTCCAGGCACCCCTAGCACATAGTCCTGTTCCTCCCACAGCAGAAGGATTTAGGAAATCACTCCAACTTATTCTGCACTGTGGGATTTGTGCTGATCCTGTGATATTCCACCGAAAACACTAACGGGGTCCTCATCAAAAAAAATTGTACAGAGTTCGGGTGAGTTTGACTATGATTATAGCCCAATGGCATAATCCAGCAGCAGTTTTTAATTTACTGCCGGCAAAGTGAGAATATAACTTACATGAAAACAGGGTCCATATTTGTTTCCTTCTGTAAGTTTACACCAAGAATCTCTGCAGAGATGCAGGAGAGCAAAGAAAGACTCAAAGTAATAAGAAGAACTCTTTTGAGAAATATTTGCAGAACTCAATTCACTTGATTACATTGCACACCTACTCTTTACAAACTATAACATGGATAAGGCAAGATCTTCCCATCTCTGGACTCACAATCAGATTGTGTGCCGGGATTACGAAGGAGAGGGACAGACCAGCAAAATAAATGGTTCTCTAAGAGAGGCACCGATACCAAGGTGTGAGCGTGCAAGGGAAAAAGAAATTACTGACTCATCTTCTCATGTTCCATAACAGCTAGTGGCAAGTTGGTTTTTAAGTGAACCTTGATAACTTTGGAAAGATAGTCAGGTACCAAGCAAGACACGATTTGTAATTCTTGGCACATTTTGTGTTATTGGCTCCCTGGGTCTGGGATGGTATTGGGAAGGGAAGTATCTATAAACAGAATGAATAATGTGTAACCATAATATATTCTCTGTTTATTTTTACATCAGATGTTTGGAATGTTGGCACTATTAAAAAACTAATTTAATTTTGATTCCCTTTTGAACCCATGATGTTATAATGCAAACCCCCCAAACGAGCCGTATTCCTATTGATGAAAATTGGGTGCTGGTGCCATAATTAACCTAATGTTGTGTTTTTGATACATCTCTTTTAATTAACAAAATCTTTGAAGTTTTCTGGCAATTTCTCATTTTATGAAAAGGCCAATAATAATAATAAAAAGGTACCCATCTGAAATTGGCCACCCAGTCTCATTCTTAAAGCTTTTCATCTTTGGATTGATTTGCACATCTCAACCTATTACGGAGGTGGACAGATATTATTATACCCATTTTGCAGATGAGGAAATTGAAACTGAGAGCTTTGGAAACTTGCCCAAGCCGGTGAGAATGACTCCCACACCAAGACTCTAAAGGCATTTCCAATCACAATAATCATAGTGGTTCAGTTCCCATAACACAGGTTTTCTCAACCTGGGTACTATTGATAATTCTTGATTGTGGGGGCCTGTACTGAGTATAGTAGGATGTTTAGCAGCATCCTCAGCCTCTAGGCCTAGATGCCAGTAGTGGTCCCTCAGCTGTGGCAACCAAAAATATCCCCTGAAGGGCAAAATCGCCCCTGCTTGAGAACCACGGCCATACGAGAATCAGGATTCATGACAGACGGGTTCTCCTGTTTATACAGCTTCCTCTCTACTGGCTTCGTGCTGAGTCTTCAATTTCTTTAAAAAATTATAAAAAATCTATAGTGAACTTACCTTTCACTATGGGCTGATGTCAGCAGCTTTCAGCTTACTGACTGCACAGTGAGAAGCCAAGCTACATGAGGACAGGAACTTCATCTGTTTTCTTCAAGGACTCTTTGTTCAGTGAATGGAAAAGTGGATCACTGGTGCCAACAGGGGACAACCACATCACACACTCTACACACAATACACAATTTCATTCTCCAACCATCTCTATGTTAGGTATTAAAAGGCCCATTTTACAGGTGAGGCAAAGTTTAGAGAAATTAACTAACTACTATAAAAATTATAAGTCATCAGCCTGGATTTAGTACCCAGGTCAGATTAATTAGAAAGCCTTTATGGATTCTTTTATGCCAGTGTCTGTTCACATTGTAGTTTCATACAGCTATTAGATTGTGAAATAAAGTTGATTGGTCAAGACTAGCATTTTCTTTCAAATGACATAGAATGGAATGGAATAGAAAAGGATAGAAAATATCAACATGAATTATATGTAGTTAGGTTAAGGTATCATTGGATGAAACTTCTGTTTCACTTTGTGCATGTGTCCGTGTGTCTGTGTGTTAGTAGTTCATAATGCAAAATACACATTTTCCCTTGTGGGTCAGAAATATTTGAAAAACACTGCCATACTACCTATTATTTGTCTTCTAATGGCTAGAAAATGTTTTATTGGTCTTCTCAAATTAATTCATTTATTAAATTGGAAGTTTGTTCTTCTACTAGTCCAGCCTATTTATCACTTTGTCTAGCTGGTATGCCTGTGCTGATATTAAATCTGGGGAAAGTTGAAGAATAGTCCTAAAAAGAGCATGTCATGGATATTTACCAGGTCCAGGAGGCAGAAATACTGGTGTTGCACACACACCCGTTTGGAGTTTCCACTGGAGGATTACTGGGTTTCCAGCTTTCTGAACTTCCACTGATATGACTTATGTTTTGAAGGAAGCATTTCCCTTCCACCCCAGGCTCCAGTATTATTTCCCAAAGATACCCATGATCAGTGATATATCAACAGAACTAAACAGGGAGTCAAATGGCAAAGGACCAGCATGCTTCATAGTCCCAGCTCCCCCTCCTCCCCTCCCCCTCCCTCTCCCCCATCTCCTCCTCTTTTTTCTTCTCTCCCTCTCTCTCTCTCATCATTATCATGCTCTTGTATATATGGAAGTATACCTACGAAAAAATTTAGAGCAGTTTGGTGGGACTAAGGACATCTGTTTTAATTCTCATGGATATCACTAAGTTACTTTCCAAAGAGATCATAGCAATTCACTCTTACACTTAATGTTTGAATGTGTATTTTTTCCCATAGCCTCACCAACATTGTATAATGAAAACCTTAAAAGTTGTTTTGCCATTTTTAAGGTAGGAAATCATATCTCGTTGTTAATTTATTTTGCATTTTCCAATTATGTGTAAAATTGAACATCATTTCATTTATTTTAAATCCTTGGTTTTTTTCCTGCTTACATCCTTGCTTCACCTTTTCTATTCATTTGATAGTTTTCTTGTTGATTAATAAAACCTCCTTACATATAGAGAGCATTAGATCCTGTAATATGCATTGCAAATATTTTCCCTGCTCATTATCTCTCTTTTGCCTTTGTTCTTTAGATACTGAAATCTTGATTTGAAAATTATATAAATTTCCTACTACAAATTATATTACTTGTTACCAATGTTCTCTTCTGGAATTTAGTTTTAATTTCATTAAATAGTAATTTAAGGTGCAATTTGTGTTGGGATAAAGAGAAAGACAGATTCAACTTTATTTTGAGAAAGACAAACCAGTTTTCCCAGAACTTCTTATTAAGTAATCTGACACTTTTTTACTGATTTCAAATGTCTCCTTTGATACATTTTCAATATCCATCTGCATTTTGCACAATTTCTAGAATTATGAAAAACATTGGTTGAAACATATTATTGCCAGAATGTCATTTTGAAAAAAGAGTTAGTTATTCCTTTCACAATGATTTGAATTTTTTTCTGCACTGATTTGAATCCACAAAAGATGAAAGTTCATTAAGGTCTGGGGAGAGTCTTCTCTGATAGTCTTCTTCAGCAATGAACTCTTTAAAGTTTAACTTCTATAGAAACTGATTTCTCTTAGGGATCTTTCAGTTACTGCTTTATAGTTTTCTCTTTGTGTATAATATTGCATCTGAACAGGAAGGTTGTTTGATGGCTTGCACCATCTTCATTTATTTCCTTAATAAACATTTTTTGAGATCCTACCATATATGGGCACTGTTGTACATGTTGGGCACACAACACTGAAAAATTCAGATGGATCTTCACAGTGATATTGTAGTGGGTGGACATAGAGCCCCGTTTTTAAAAATAACAGAATCCAGGTGCACCAAGAGCTATGATGGAAGGGCCAAAGTTTAGATAAAGAACAACTGAGGTAGAGCCAGGTGAGATAAAGTGTCAGACAGTGACTGTCTCAGGAGGTGACATGTGAGTTGGTGTCTCAGAGCCATGAGATGAGTGACCAGGCTCCTCTTCTTCAGTGCTGTCCTGGGCTCTGCTTGCTACCTGTCATGTCCTGGCAGATATTTACTGAATGAATAAATCAATCAATGACGGCCTGAGGTTCTGGCCTTGGCTATGAGAAGCATTTTTAATTTATGTTGCCTTTAAAGTTCTATTATCGAAGGGCTGTTTAGACAAGTCCTGTGGTAGATTTTTACTTTGGGGAGGAAAGATATCTTCCTTCGGTTTTTATTCATTACTTATTGCAAAAGTGATTTTGCAATGACTGATTTCAACATTTCTCCCTGGGCTCCTAAACCACCCTAGTCCCAAGCAAGCCTGAGCAAGTTTCCAAAACAGGGTTTTTCCTTCAAGCCTGACCTCCCAATCTGCCACGAGGAAGCTTTGCACATCCACACCTGTGTGGGGCACAGAGTGGCAGGGAGAAAGAAGTGAAAACAAGCCCACTGGGCCCAGGTGATGTATTTGTAGAATCCTGCTTCTCCCAAAACATTTCCTGTGAATCACAAAAACTCACGCTTAGATATGGTCTCTGAGGCTTGCTTTGCAGTGGGTTATACATGAACCCCATCTTGTGCTTCTCCAAACATATTTCCACTGGATAATTTTTAAGGCAGAGAAATTTAAACACACTTAATGAAACTTTCTTTTCATTGATTAGCTGAGTAACAAAATACATAGTGAAAAAATCCGAATGCATGAAATGGTGAATATTTGAGTCTTCGGCTAGTTTCTTCTTTTGTTTTTAATTTGTTTGTTTTAAGATTGAAAGCTATTTTTTTTAAACATTTTTGGCTATAGTTTCTTTTTATGATTATTGATCCCTATTAGCATTATAATTATAAATACTTGATACGAATTTTTCTCTTTGATCTGTCCTACCTGTCAATCAACAGTCTTTTAAACTTGAGATTCTTTCTTTCCTTCTTGACATTTGCCATTGTTTTCCATCCTGAATGCCTTGCTTGCTGTTCTCAAAAGCTGCCCAGGATCACTAAGAGAGTACACTGCAGTATCAAGTACCATGGCTTCAGGCTTTGCCGCAGCTGCCCACTTTCTAAAAGCTCCCTTTATTCTTTGCAACTGCACTTATCCAATTCAGACTGACAAATATCAGTTCTTTCCCCCTACCGTTCATGCAAAAAAAAAAAAAAAAAAAAATCCCGAAAACAAAACCAAAAAACCCTGAAAGTGTAATAAATCCTTCCCTCTGCACAGAGTACATTAATACACCTTGTAATTGCATTTCCCTGTTGGTTTTAGTCCTTTGCCCTTTTATTCTTTCCTTTTGTACTCTGGCTTCCTCAGCATTACTACTCCCAGCCTTGGAATCCAAGCTGCAAATGCAGAAAACGTGCCCATCCATTTAGGACAAACTGAATGGCTTACATTAAAGAGGCCACAGCACATCATCTGGTGGTGCTGCTTGCCAAAAGCACCCATTGCTCAGTTCACAAGAAAACAGCAGGTCTTGAATTCAAGCCTAATGACTTAGGAGCTCAAGAGCACACTGTGGGGTTTGATGGAAGTGAACTGTATAGTAGTATATTAGAGTATAGTATATGTATATAGCATATGTAGTGTATAGTTTATTTTTCTACCAGTCGCCATACTTATCCACATGGAGAAATCTGGAGGTTTTTCAACCACTGCCTCTGGGGCAATCTCACTTGCTGCATGAATCTGTGCTTCTTCTCTGCTGTTTCACTTGCCAATTTTAAGTAAGAACAGGTATGCTATTAGGAATGGCCGTATTTTACTGTATACAATTAACACTTGAGGAGAGTGGCCTTGAGGAGGTCATTTAAAGCAAATGTAAAGATTACCCAGTCTCTAGTAAGTGGAATATATGAGCTATAAGAGCTCTTCACTTCATAGAAGCCATTAGACACAAATCAAGTCTTTCCTTACTTACATAGTTACAAGGAAACTATGGAGTTACTCCAAAGTCATTTTTGTTGCTTTATTAAACAAGTCAAATGACATCAGGGCCCCTTCAGGATATGAAAGGGCCTATTCTCAGACCTCAGGGACTCTAGGGCTGGACAGGACCTTAGAGACAGGATTGGAATAGGGAATCTATAAGGATCCTTTCTGAGGCAATATTCAATGGCTCTATGACCTAATGCTTTGCTACTCAAAGAGTGGTCCATGGACCAAGGGCCTCAGCACCACTGGCACCACCTGAGAGCTGATTTCAAATAAAGCATGTCAGGCCTCAACCACCTACTCCCTCTGAATTTGAATTCACATTTTTTACAACATCTCTAGATAATTCATGTGTACACACAAATTTGAGAAGCCCTGATTTACCCTAATCTCTTATTTTCCTGAAGAATAAACTAACACTCAAAGAAATAAGATGCATTGCCCAAGGTCACTGAGTGAATCTGTAGTTAAAAGACCTAGGGCCAAACTACATGAATCATGATGTCCAATCTGGATAATCACCTGCATTTCTTCCAGGTATCTGATTCCTTCATGAATATCCCAGGGTTGGCGAAGGCCCCACCTGGGCCTGCCCTCTCCGGATAGCTTAGATATTTCCCAAATCACCTCTTCCATCAGAACTTTCTGCAATGGCACAGGTGCTCTGTACCTACACTGTCCAGTGGCCACGTGTGTCTACCGAGCACTTGAAATGGGCTTGTTGCTACTGGGGAGCAGAAGAAGGCAACTGGGGGAAAGTGAGGTCTCCCCTGTAGGGCATACTTGCCACTCAACTTCAACAGGAAAGAGGAGCCTCAGGGCTTTTGTTTGGATAGCTAGCACAGTTGCAGTTTCTCAGCTCATGTTCTGATAAAGTAAGTTGTATCTGTTGCAGTTTTCGGGAAGACTGCCCTGGAAAAAATAATCTCTAGACTGTATTTATGAACTGGGAAAAAGAGCTAAGAGCCTTTAGAGTCATCTGGGAAGCTAACCATTCTTTTCAAAGGGTATAAGCAAGCCATTAACCTGCTATTCCTTAGGCAAATGCCATGTCCCTGTTGAGGATTTTTCTAGAAAGAGATAAACAGTCCGCTACTACTTGTGATTCTCCTTGCCATGAAGGAGTGGAGATTTAAACTGTCTGACTTAAAAAAAAATATTGTAAAGTGTTTCAGAAAGAATCATATAGGTCTATCTAGCTACCATTTGGTTGATTAGTGACCAGAATGTCCCCAGTTCTTCATTGCTGCCTATTTCCATGCACTTCTGCAATATGATGTGGTAGCTCCTCCTACCATGAGGTGAAGTCTACTTCATCACTTATAAATCTGGGCTGACCTTACGATTTACTCTGGTCAGTAAAATACAATGGAAGTGACAACGTGCCAGTTCTTGCATCCTTCCATTCTCTTTCATGGAAACTTCCACTGGCATGTGAATAAGCCTGGACTAGCCTGCTGGAAGATGAGAGACCCCATTCACTGGAGAGAGGCCCTGGGCCATTTTATCTGTTCCAGCCGAGGCCAACACAGACCAGCCACCCACAACTGCACACCAGTTGACTACAGACACGTGAGTGAGCCCAGTCAGGATGAACCAAGCCCAGGGTGTATCAGCCAAGTGGCCCCGTCCACTTATACTTGTAAAACAAATAAATGGTGGTTGTTTTAAGCAACAAAATTTGGGGGGTAATTTGTTATAATATTGTGGCTATACCAACATTATCATATTTGACATTTTAAATGGCATTTAACATTTCTGACGTAAAAAATAGTTTTTGAGGTCATGATCAGATGAAGTTCCTTGGAATCAGAATCTATCAGAGCTTGAAGGGACATTAGCGTTAGTCCTCGCCTATAGACAAAGTTTTACAGCTGAGGAAATGGAGGCCTAGAGAAGGAAAATAAATAACCTTGGATCAGACAGCCATTTAGGAGAAGCACAGGACACAGGTCTCCTGTCTCCAAGGCCTTTGCAAGTCCTCAGTCTGTTCTTTCATGAATATGCTCTTAGTTTTGCTTGTCTGCCAACCAGCAAGGCTTCGGAAACACAGCTTTTAAAAAGGAGATTACATTTAGAGAGAATGGTGCTTCCGACTCTACAATCTGATTCTTTGATTTCTAAAGGCCCTCTCAATTCTTTGTTAAAAGAAATCCCAACTTTGACATTTACTTTTTACGAAAAGATGAACGGATAGCCTTTACCATCACCATGGCACTGCTTACTTAATCAACCATTATGTCTGTTTGTAATTTGTCAAAAATTGTGCATGTTATAATAAAAAAAAGTAGTAGTATGTTTTCTACTCACCATTGAGTGAATTTCTTCACTGGTGTGTATTCACTTCCCTGGCAAGTTAGTAACTCAGCCTGCTTGCTTCTATTCTTTCTTAAGTTCTGGTGGCCATTCTTTGCATCTCAGAGTTTACAACATATTTTCATGCAAATTATCTGATTTGAATTTCCCAATAACCCATTTTTATCCCCAGCAAGAAAACTGAGGCTTAAAGCAGTTATGTGATTTGTCCCAAGTCATGTGGACTGGAGGGAGAATGGCTAGGTCATACTTCTAGATTTTTATTCAACAGCCTGATTTCTATGGATGATGTCACCTTGCCAATTTATAATCTGCACCTGTTGGATATGTCTAGGTGCCAGTCATGCCCAATTTCCCCTTTCTTACTGAAATACCCTGGTCCAAAGCTGCTTCCTGAGGAAATGGCCCTGGGCTCCTCTTGGCAGAGGGGTCTTCCATGTGGGGTGATCTCAGATTCAGGGCCCTTCTCTTTAGCTGCACAATGGGCCAAGGTTTAAACTCCGAAATATGGGGGAGGAAGGAATCTTCCAGTCTGAAGAAACTGAGAGGTAAACCTAAAGGAGAGATAATAGCCAACCCTGGTTCTACTCTGTTTCCTTGGGGCCTTCTGTTTCCAGTTCTAATCCATTTGTGTCCTTAAAATAAACCTTATTTTGCTTAACTGGACACGAGTCCAACTCACACAGTCACCTTTCTTTCGTATGCCATTTCAAAATTTCCAATGTGATGTCATTCAACAAGGGAAACTAATCTATCGAGTGAATTGCAATCAAGTACTATTATCTCCATTTCACAAGGGAAAAAAACTACAGCTTTGAAGGGAGGTTAGTGACTTGCTCAAGGTCATACAACAAGGTCACAAAATTTAAACCCAGTTCTCCTGCTTCCGAGTCCTAGGATCTTTTGGGTTTCTTAAGTTAATATTGAATGTCTTTAGTATGCGACAAACAGTATGTCTGTTGCAATCCTTCTTATTGAAAAATGTACAACAATTTCCTCAGGGAATATGTTGCAGGAGAGTTTAAAGAGAACCTCAGAAAACTGCTCAAAAAATCCTCACTGCCAACTGTCTGTTGGTATGTCAAGGCAGGATACATATCACTTCATACTCTCTACATCACACTGGTCTCCTGCTTTCTCAAAGGTGATCAACAAAAGTCAATGCTTTAGTTAAGAATCAAGACTCCATTCTCCAAGTTTTACATGACAACACCCAAGTTCTTATTGCCATTTCTCCAAAGAGAACTTGTAGAGCCTTCCTGCAAATACACAGTTGACAAATTGCTCAGATAGCAGTGGAAGGTCTAAGGTGAGTATGCAGATTGGATGCATTTCATATTTATGAAACCCTCCATGAGATGCCAAATAGACTGATACATGGGTCTTCAAATACTAGCTGCCACTGAATGTTTTTGATGGGGAGGGGGAGGAGGAAAGTTATGGTTTTGAGAATGTGTCTTGCACTCCTCCAACTATAGGAAGAGATGTTGACAGAGGATCCCGACTACTACAGACATCCATCGCCACTGACTTGGTACTCCTAGTCAGTGACTCAGCATGTAGGAATACTAAAGCAGGCCCATTTCTGGGGGACACTCTGGCAGCCCACTTTGGCTCAGGAACTTTCTGACAACCCTGCTGAACCACCCTCAGGCTGCACAGTGATCTCAGATGCTCCCCGCCTTCACCCCCAAGCCTTCGTTCCTGCATTCTCTCCTTCACAGGTGTCAGACCTCACCATGGTCTCACAGCTCTCCCAGCCTTCCTTGGCTCCCCCCCCTATTTTCTCACAAGGCATTTCCCCTAATAATACCCTTGCATGGTTAATCACGTCTTGATATCTGCTCCTTGGAGCACCTGGACAAGGAGTCAGATGAGTCTTAAACGCTTAAGTCAGCAGCTGCTATATGTACATGTATGTGTATAACTTTGAAACTAAAATTAAATTTTAAAATGATTACATTCTCTGATAATGGTTCCAATACCAGATTTTGGTCAGATACTAACAAGGGTCTACTTTCCCCATTTTTATCCCCAGATCATAAAAAAATCCAGGATGAGCCAAAGCACAGCTGCTGACCTGGATGGACAGGTCAGCCCCGTGCAGTACAAGTAGTGGGCAAGATAAGGCAGTGGTTGATGTGTCCACTGAAGCATCTTGTCCAGAAGGGTTTTTTCCAATCACAGAAGTCTCTTTCTATACCTAGAGCCTCAAGGAAATCAGAATTGGCAGAAGCAGTCAGTTTTAAATCCAGGGCCCTGAGTAAAAATTTGGGAAAGAATGCCTCACCCACACCCAGAGAACAAAGCCTCCTCCCCCTTTCTGCTGGTCTCTGACCCAAATAGAACAGGGAGGGAACAAAGAAACCATAACTCTTTTTCCCCCACTGTCCTGTCAAGATGGGAATTGTTTCTAATGGTCTTCCAGCAAAAACACTACCTGTAACTCATTCTACTTAAGCCCAGCTCACCCCAAACTTTGGTTAAGCACCCATGTAAATGGCAGAATAGCAATGCCTAAAGCTTTCATCCCTTTTTATTTGCATCAGTGCAATGTAAGGGCAGCTCTATCTGAATTTTTCTTATTCCAATAATTTGTGTGTTTTTCCTGGGTCTATAATCCATCTAGTCAGTACCCTGGATGGTAGACTGGGCCCAAAGTATGTTCTACCCTTGAGCATTATTTTTAAAACTATAATGAGCATACTAATGTCCTGAGGATCTTGTTAAAATACAGATTCTAGTTTGGTAGATTGTTGGTTACGGCCTGGGATCCTACATTTCTTTAAAGAGAAGGGACCAAATTGATACTGTTGGTCTGAGGCCCTAAAGTCATGCTTCTCAAACTGTGACATGCCTCAGAATCACCTGGAGAGGTTGTTAAAACACAGAATCCTGGGCCCCAACCAGAGAGTTGATTGAGTAGGTCTGGTGGGGCACCTGAGATTCTGCATTTATAATAAACTCCCAGATGATGTCATTGCTTTTGGTCCCTGGACCATACTATGAGTAGCAAGGGTTTAATGAACATATCTAATGGAAAAGTCTCATAACACCTGATTCTTCCTGCTGTCTTATTTGATTTGTCTGGGAAAGTGGGTTTGGAAAACAGCTGAGTATTTTTGCATGGGGCTGATTCATTCTTCCTTCAACTTAACCTTATAAACTATGGGTAAATGCATAGGACTAAAAGCTGCATAGTTTTGGGACATGAATGGGAATCATGGAAAACGTTCAACAGCATAGATTTCAAATCAGGGGACCCTGATTCACCATAACCTCTCTATGACCCCCTACTATTAACCTTTCTCATCCTAAATAAGACTCCCTCAGCAATACCTAAATTCCACAACTTGTACTTTACCTCTGCTTTAGGACTGCTTCCAAGGCTGCCAGGACAAGAACATGGGACTCAGAAAACATCGAAAGCTGCCTGGCACTGGGCCCAAGGAAATCCTGGTAAGAATAAAGACCCATTTCTGGGGAGAGAGACTGTACAGTAACTATTGGGCAACTCTCCATATCTGCATAACACAATAACTCTATATCCTCCACCTGTCCTGTGTGCTAGGGGTTGTGATTAGTTTCTTACATGCACAGTCTCACGTAAATCTTATACCAATCCAACTAGCAGATGAGAAAGCTGAAGCTGTGAGCCACTGGGTTACAGGCCTACTTGTCCAAAACCTGGACCTTAGACGTTTGCCACTGAAAGTGTGGCCCATGGACCAGTGGCATCAACACCACTTAGAAATTTTTTTTTTAAATGCTGAATCTCAGGCCCCACCCCTGACCTACTTGACCAGCGTCTCCATTTGAACAAAATGCCAGGTGATTCCTGTGCATTTTAGGGCAAACGCTTGGGCCCACTCTGCCACACTGCCTCTCTTCCAAGGAAGGATTTTTGCAGAGTCATTTTCTTTATTGGAAATGCTTTAGCACAGAGCTGGTGAGACAACAAAGGCAGTCGTTTTCATCACTGGCAAAGGGATGGTTGGATTGCTTTGGGAGGAGAGCTGTTTGGCATAACGTCAGAGCTCAGGGGAGCTGCATGTGCTGACACAGCAGGTCCTATAGCTCTTTTGGGCTGGACTTGGGAACTGATGTGCAGTCATCATCCAGAAGCAAATTGGAGTATATTAAAAGCAGGGCTTTCCCTTGTGGAACCTGCTTGTACTAAGGGAGTGCTCTCCAACTGTACAAGGGTCTTCAAGAGCACAGAGTTAGATTAAGAAAAATAAGAATCACATTCCATTTGGCTTTTTGGGAACATTACAGATTCAAGAGTGATACTGGGTTGGCCAATATGTTCATTTGGGTTTTTCCACAAAATGTTACGGAAAAACCTGAACGAAATTTTGGCCAACCCAATGTCTTTCCTAGGAAGAGGAGATAATATCGGGGAGAGAAATTCAGTACCAGACTAAAGCAGGGGCTCACTTTTGGGGAAATGTGTAAAACAGGACACTTGGCCAACCTCCTTGTATTTGGTCATTGAAACAGTAGCCACTTATAAATTCACAAATCTGTAGTTGACCAGTGTTCTGCTGACCTGATCCAGGTTTAGTCGATAGTGAAACTCTCTCATGGTTCCAGCTGGGACAACTCGGCTCTGGTTCGTGTGTCTCTCACCCTCCTACAGCCTAGCCTGGTGGCTCAGTGGGTTTCCAAAAAACTGAGTGGGAACATTCAAGACATCTTGAGGCCTAAGCCAACCTGGCATTCTGTTACTTCTGCTGCATTCTACTGACTAAAGCAAACTGAAAGGCCAGTCTGTATTTAAATACTGGGGAAACACACTCTATCTCTTGATGGGAAGAGCAGCAAGGTCACATTGCTAAAAGGGCATGAATGCAGGGTGGAGAACTGGGGCTTATTTTGTAATCTGTTATATTCCTACTCACTGCCTCTCATCTGTCCTTTTTTAAAATCGTTATTAGTATACTGGCTCTTGCCTAAAGATTCCACTTGTTGTTTATGGGCTTGTTGCTCCTACTGGCTAGATGCATTTGAAGACCACTGTGTGCATTTAGAAGTGCTGGTTGGCCACCTCAAAAATGCAGGCCATCAAATACAATGGAAACAGGTGGAAAGTCAAGAGAGCACAGAATTTTAATACAAATTAAAATCTCAATGAGATACCAATACACTCCTAAAATATGCTGAATGAAAAAACAAAACAAAACAAAACACCAGACAACTGCACATATTGGCAAGGATGTAGAATACTTAGAACTCTCATATTCCATGGATAGAAAGGTAGACACTTTGGGTAACTGTTTGGCATTATTCAATAAAGCTGATGCTATGCCTGTTCCACGACCCAATGATTCTACTCCTCGAGACAGATCCAGCAGAAACGTTAAATAAGGTCAACCAAGAATGTTTATAGCAGGATTATTTGTAACACCACCAAAGAGGAAAGACCTCATTTTTATTCACCATAGAATGGGTAAATCTATTATTGTGTAGTCTTACAATGGAATATTATACAACACTAAGAATCAATGGTTTATAAGTGCTTATAAGGATATGATGAATTTCACAAAACCTAAGGTTGGGCAGAAGAAGTCAAAAGAAGACTTGTTACACAAGTCCACTTATTTACATTCAAAAATAGGCAAAACAAATCTATGGTATTGGAATCGAGTATAGTAGTTTTCTATGGAGGCTTTGGGAGTGCTGGTAATGCTTTCTTAATCCAGGGACTACTTACATGAAGTGTCTATTAAGTAAAGATTTCACCACTTTCCACTTAGGACTAGCACACATTTTTGTATGAACATTATATTTCAATAAGAAGGTTTTAGAGAAGAGCTCTGAAATGAGAGAAATCTGAGTTCAAACCCAGTTCTACCATGTGGATTTGAACAACATTCTTGACCTCTCTAAGCCCCAAGTTCTTCAACTGCAAAATGGTGATAATTTAATATTATAATGGCCTTAATGATGATTAAATTTTAAGATGTGTGTAAAGATCTCTGTGCCCAATAAATGTTAGTTCCTCCTCTTGCTTACTGTCGAAAATGGCTAAAGTTGCATTTACTGTCACAGACGTGCAAAGTACAATGTTTTCATTATACTATTGCACAAAATCACGTTCCCAATTTTGCTTCCAAAAGAGAAAGAGAGAGAGAGAGAGGAGAGAGAGAGAGAACTTAAGAACTTTTCCCATTTCATTAATTATGAGTATGAATATTCTGAGTGTTATATCTTACATAGGCTAGAACTTTATATGTCATTCTACCATCATTTATGGTGCTTATTCTTCCCTTTTGGTTTTGCAGATTGTTTTGCTGTTATAGCATATCTAAATTATTAACAGCATTTAGAATGTTGGGTTCCTCAAGGGATTTTATAGCAGTAAAGTTATTACTTTAATGAATAAATAGTACAAAACCTTACTCTATTCTGTGGAAGGACTTAGAGCCTTTTGGCTTTCATCCTCAAGCTTAAAAATGATCCTGAGGCATAAATGGGTGAATCAGGCAAAAACAGCCTGTCCTGGCTTCTCACTGTTTGTTCCAGAAGAGGGGGAACAGTGCCTGTGGATGGCATGAGGCAGTAGGAAATCCTGACTCCAGCTTTCTCTGTTCTTGTTCGCAAACCCTCTGGGGCTACTTCATTAGAAAGTGGAGGAGAGAGAGAAGCTTGGAGGAAATTTCAAAGTTGGCTGCTCCCCAGAGCTGTTCTCCACGGTGATACTCACACTTGCGCGCATGCAGAGATGCACACGCACACATGCACGTGCACACGTGCACACACACACACACACACACGTGCATGGAATCCATGCTTAAAATCCTATGTTGATAATACAGGTTGTTGTCAGCCAGCCAACATTAAGCCCTTCATGAAACCACAGCTTTGACAAGAAGAAAAATACTCAAAAGGCTCGATGAAATGGGGAAGCTGACTTCATCTCTTTCATAATTTTACTTAGACCTCAACCCTGATCTGTCATCTCCTAATCTAAAGGAGGATCAAGAGTCATTTAACAATAATAATAACATATAATTATTCTTAATAACCATAACCTTGAAGTGCTGTATGAAGTCTGTATTCTCCCCAACAGCACTATAAAATAATCAGTTCTCAAACCATCATTTTATAGGCAAAGAAACTGAGCCTCTGAGAGGTAGACTAATTAGAACTCAAGCCTCCAGATGCTAACCTGAGACTTTGTTTATACATTTCGTTCAAGTCCACTTAAAAAAGTTTTATCACTTCTATATATTTAATATTTTGGGGAATTCCCTGGCGGTCCAGTGGTTATGACTTTGAACTTTCACTGCCGAAGACTTGGGTTCGATCCCTGGTTGGGGAACTAAGATCCCACAAGCCTCGTGGCGAGGCCAAAAGGAAAAAAAAATATTTTGATGGGTGTAATGGGAGTCTGGCAAGAACCATAGAAACAAGCTAGGAAAAAAAATGTGTATATATAATAGACCTAGGTTTTGGTAGATCGTGACATATTACAGAGGTGGCTGAAGTGACCTGAAGTTTAAGGCTTCAGTTGTGAAAGCCTGTTCACAGATAAAAGGAAGTTATTGATAGAAGGGACCTGGTTGGGAGGGATTGAGGATTTGGAGAAAATACTTGGACGTCAGGCGACAGGAGAACCTCTAACTTGCAACCGTCCAATTGGTGAGTTGATATGCACTACTTGAGCCCAATAGCACCTAGATATCATGACCGTTCACTAGCCGGTATCTGGAAACATTGGATGTTATCTCTATTAGAGGGAGAATGGAAAAATTAAGAGCAAATGTTAAAGGTTGAATCTGGGGAAATGCACTTGTTTAGTGGCGGGTTGGGGGGAGGGGAGTGGAAGGTCTGAGAAATAGGAAATGAGAAGTTAAATGGTATGACATTGTTAAATGGTATTACGTTGTTATATTAAGAAGCCCAAAGAGTTAAATTTCAAGGCTGCTGCTGATGGTCAAGAACAAAGATGGGGAATCACCGATTAGCAGGTCATTTGGTGATTTTAGAGCATAGTGGTGAATCTAGTCATATTAGTGAGTCTGTGGGGCAAGGTTCTGTAGAAGACGGAGTTCAGGTTCTTAAATAGTGATATTTTGTGAGACTATAGAGAGTATAGTTGTAGGTCATATATAAAATTTGAGACATTAAAGATAAAAGGAAGAACTGTAAGATAGAAAACAGGAGGATTTTATTTTCCGATTTGGTTGATAGGCGTGTTTTTCTTCCTTGCTTGCTTGCTTTCTTTTGTTTTTAAGAATAGGGGAAAATCTGCTACAGATAGAACGCAAGAGGAAAGATTGAAGGTGCTACTTGTTGAAGCAGGATACACACTGAGGAGAGAACTTGAGAAGATGTATCGTAGACCAGGGCTTCTTAAATTTGAGTGTGCAGAAGAATTTCTGGGAGAACGAATTAAAACACAGATTCCTAGGCCCCCATTCCTGAGATTCTGAAGGAGTCCGTCTAGGGCTGGCTCAAGCATCTGCATTTCTAATAAATGATGCTGATTCAGGTGGCCCCCCGAGCAGCTCTGTGGCGGCATGTTTAGTCTTCTCTGTCACATTCAGCTCAGAGACACTCGGGGACTCTGTCTTCCTTTGGCTTTCTAGAATTATTATGTTGTAATTTTTCAGCCTCATTTCCAACACCATTCCTTTCTTCCTGTGCCCTTTTCCTCTCAAACTAGGAAGCATCCAGGAGTTGGCTTTCTGACCAAAAACTTTCTCTACATAGCAGGCATGAGTAAATCATTTATATCAACGTTTCCAGACACTGATGCACCAGCTTCTCCTTGCCCATGTATCATCCTTCTTGGTATCTCTACCTGGAATTCTCTCCCCAGCTGGTGGGGTTCTCGAACGCTTTTATCAATAGAAATTGCTTAAGACGCCAGATGAGAAATTCAGGCAAGGCTTTCCTGGGGCTCCGGCTGCAGCATGCGGGAACGAAAAGAAGCAACTGATGCCATTGCTCGCTCCCTGAGAGCTGGTCCCTTAAATGGGGTGAGGGTGCGGGCGGGTCCAGGAGTTGGGCCAGAGGGGTGGCTTGGGTGGTCGGCCCACCCGCTTGATGGTGCTGTGTGCAGGGATCATGCGCAGTACCCTGCTTTTCTCCTGACACCACAGAAGTGGCAGTTGGGTTTTTCGTCTTTTTGTATCTTGTTGTTCATACTTTGCCCCAACTGCACATGCACAGTGATTTTTAGTCCCTTATAGTTTCTTTTTTTTTTTTAAACATCTTTATTAGAGTATAGTTGCTTTACAATGGTGTGTTAGTTTCTGCTTTATAACAAGGTGAATCAGTTATACATATACATATGTTCCCATATCTCTTCCCTCTTGTGTCTCCCTCCCTCCTACCCTCCCTATCCCACCCCTCTAGGTGGTCACAAACCACCGAGTTGATCTCCCTGTGCTATGCGGCTGCTTCCCACTAGCTATCTATTTTACGTTTGGTAGTGTGTATATGTCCATGCCACTTTCTCATATAGTTTCTTTGTAGTTTGTTTCTTAAGGAGATGTTTGTCTAGATGCACGCACTGCAGCAAAGGGTTCCAGGTCCCAGGTCCCAGCCTGTCTCACTACCTCTCCTGAAAACTACCTGTCCTTTATTTCCCTCCCAAATCTCACTGTCTTCTACATAGTCTTCCCTGACTAATGTGGTGCCCCACAATCTCTTCCCCTCACAGACCAACAAAGGACCGGATACTTGTCCCTTCATAGCATCCCAATCCAAGATGTGCTCTCCTTGACTAAATATGGACCCCCCAAATACTTTGGTAACAAATGGAGAAATTGGACTGGATTGTGAGATGATGCTAAGAAATTATTAATTTTGTTGAGTAATTTAATGATTTTGTGGTCATATAGAAAAATGTACTTTTTAGAAATTTATATTGAATTTGAGGGTTGCATGGGAAATGTCACGTCTGTAAATTTCTCTAACTTACTATAGCAAAAAAAAGAGATGAAGCAAATATGATAAACTGTTTAAAAGTATTAATTCAAGGTGATAAGTATATGAGTTTTCACTACATTATCCTCTCTACTTTTCTGTATAGTTAAAAACTTTGAAGATTAAATAGTAAACAAGAAAAGAAAAGCCATCATCTACTGAAATCATGGATTTGGTGATCTGGTCCTATCTTCTGGAATACTCATTAAAATAACTATGTATTTAAGTAGTTATTTATCATTGGTTATAAGATTATTGACTAATGTGATTTTGGTCCAAACTTAAGAGTTGGGCTGTTCCCCATCTCTTGGAGGTGGTGTATACCTTTGACTGGAATCTGGATGGGCTTGCCTTACAGCCGATTTTTCTACAAGTCTAGGATGGGCAGAATCCATTTGCAGCATGACAATGGGAAAAGCAACAACAAACTCTCAAAGTTCCTTTGTGTAAGACGTTCTTCGGCCATCACAATTTGGCAGCAGCAAGAATGGGGAGGTTCCAGCTCAGGCTTGCTGGCTCTGCATTTCAGGTGGCTGTCAAAGCCGGGTGTGGATTCCTTCCCAGGTGCAGGATCAGCTGTGGGACAGATGTTTGACCTGATAGTCTCTCTGCTGGTCCCCCAGATACTGATGTCTTTACTTGAAGGGCTTTAGAGAAACATCATGGGAGAGAGAAAAGACTCAACCATAGAAACATTAGTAAGAAAGAGCTGTCCTTTTCCAGCAGTGGGGCTCCCTGCTCCATGAGAAATCTCCCAGTTATATACTCTCCTATGGGTTAGTCCCAGGTGACCCCTGTGAGGAAGCCCTGGAGAAGGTGAGGGTCTGGAGATGCCAGATCCCAAAACAAGCAGATGAGGGGCAAGAACGAGCTCGGCAAAAAAGGACAGCTAGGGGACTAAGTTGGAACACTAGAATCCCCTGAGGATGGATTTGAGGGGATGACTGGAGTGAGGTACTTCTGAAGAGTAGCTACTGCCACTCAGGACCACAGTCCCTACAGTGGGTGCAGAAAAAGGAAGGGGGGCTGAGAGGACAGGAGAGAGAACATTATTTGTGCTCCTTGCAGACTGTTTCCTGAAAGTGTTGTAGAGCCTTCCATCTGAAAACAAACCTCTTGCTACTCTAACCTGCAAGGTATCAGAAAAGTGTTTTCCTACTAGGTTGGGAAAGCTACTTAACTTTTGAATTGTTAGTTTATTAATGAAAGGGGAAGAAGGCAGGGAACCAGATGACCTCCACACTCCTTTTTAGCTTAAATTTCTACCCATTGCTTGAGTGAAGTAACGGGGGACCAAAACTGGTCCATTAGTCTGGTTGCCATGCTACTGGTTGCCATACTGCTTTGAGCAATTTACAGGAAGATTAATAAAATATTGACTTCAGTTAGTGGCATGTCCAGAGGACACTTAAGTATAGGATGACTTCAACTATTAGAAAGTTGAATATATTCTTTGTGAAGTCTGCCTTAAGATAATTCTGGCTATTCATTTTTCCCCTTCAACTGAAGGAATACTTCAAGTGAAATAGTATTGATTTTCCAAAAGAGAGTACTCTGGGTAGAGATGATAAACTTATAGCTGAATGCTGAAAAGAAAAATGAGATTTTGAAAAGAGAAATGAACTTTCAAGTAGACAAATACTGAAGCTCAGGGCCCTGGGGCTGCGTCAGAATTCAGAGAGATTATCATGTCATTACGTATTATTGAGCTCCCAAGAAGAATACGCCCGGAGCTGATGAGTTCTCAGAAGGGGCATGCAGGTGAGTGGGGGACATGCATTCGTGGGATGGTCCAGACCTCAGACAGAGTCACTAAGGGGTGCCAAGACTGTCGAACCCTGATTCTCAAACTTGGTTGCATGTTGGATTACATAGGGAGGTTTAAAAAGTACTGATGGTTGGCTCCTGCCCACAGTGAGTCTGATTTAATTGCCCTGGAGTGTGGCCTGGATATGAAAATTGTGCAAAGCTCCCCAGGTGACTCTAATGTGCACCCAAGGGTGAGAACAAGCATGTGGATCCCTGGGGCCACTTCCAGCTGGAGAACTGGCTTCCTGGACAGAGCCCCATCCCTGCCCTTGAGGAGCTCTAATTGCTTTACTGTTTCCCTTCTCTTTCCTCTTAGCCTTTGTTCTACTTAGAAATTTTTGTCTTTCTTCCTTGAAAGTGAACTAACCACAACAAACAAAAGGAAATAAGCAATTATTACATCCAGGCAGCAAACAACCACTACCAATGACAGATAGTTTATGTAAGTTTATGTAAGTAGCTTACTTACATAAACTTACTTACTTACTTTATGTAAGTAGCTCCGTAAACAAATGCTGTATTAAAAGCCGAAGAAACGCCCTTCCCCCGACCACTAGAACAAAAGCTCATCCATATGACGGCCTGTGGTCTGATGTGTGAGTCACCTTTGTTCCTCTCTGAGTTCGTTAGTGTCTGATGGAAGCCATGCTATATTCCAGGCTATTTGTTTGAAGGCTAAGGCTTTTGTAGCAAAATTATCTCACCTCAATAACTGATAAGGGATCAGCAAACTATAGCTCCATGGGCCATATCCAGCCTCCTGCTTGTTTTGTTAATAAAGTTTTATTGTAACATAGCCATGCCCATTTATTCACTTATTGTCTGGGGCTGCTTTGGCACTACAACAAAGTTGAGTAGTCGTGACAGAGACTGTCTGACCTGAAAAGCCAAAAATGTCTACTTGTCCTTTACAAATAATGTTTACCAACCCCTGTAAATTTAAACATTTCTAGGCTGCAGTGTTAGCATTTACCTGCTATGGTAGATTGTTTAAAAAAATATGGCCATTTCTTAACCCCTCCCTATATCCTTTCCAATGTGACCAAAAATGGAATCCATTTCACCAGCCATTGAATTTAGGCTGGTCTTATGAGTTGTTTTGAATGTTTTGAATGCTGAGGAAGTGACACTGGACCCATCATAGGCCTAGGTTTCAGGAGCCCTTGCAAACTTTCTCACAATCCTTCCTCTGAGAATAAGCCTGCTGGATGGCGAAAGACACACATAATCCAGTTACCCCATTGCCTCAGCTAACAGCCGGCCAACCTCCAGAATCAGAGTTGTCCTGCTGACTGTGGCTGACCACAGGTGTATGTGTCTGATCACGACCGGAAGAAGTACTGAGCCAAGCACAGTACAAATAGCGAATCTGTAGATTCATGGGCTAAATAAATATTTGATGTTTTAACCCACTACATTTTAGAGTGGATTGTTACACAGCAAAAGCTAAGACATACACCTATCATTAGCAATGGGACTTACAGTTCCTGTGGTAGGAGTTCCTTCTCTTTCCACTCTGTTTTCAAAGTCAGAATATCTCAGTCTTGCCCACAGACCCCAGTTGGAAAACAGGTGAAGGGAACTCTCTAAAGAAAGAAAACATTATGATAATTCTTTCACCAAATGTTAAAAAAAAACCCATAAAAATAACAACTTGGGAAGGGGGGCTTCCCTGGTGGCGCAGTGGTTGAGAGTCTGCCTGCCAATGCAGGGGACACGGGTTCTAGCGCTGGTACGGGAGAATCCCACATGCCGCGGAGCGACTGGGCCCGTGTGACACAGCTGCTGGGCCTGCGCTCTAGAGCCCGCGAGCCACAACTACTGAAGCCGGCAGGCCTAGAGCCCATGCTCCGCAACAGGAGAAGCCACCGCAGTGAGAGGCCCGCGCACCGCAATGAGGAGAGGCCCCCGCTCGCCGCAACCAGAGAAAGCCCGAGTGCAGCAATGAGGACCCAACGCAGCCAAAAATAAAGTGGATAGAATGGATAAATTTATTAAAAATATATATATATTAAAAAAAAATAACAACTTGGATTTCAAATAGGAATAACAAGTCTGAAGGGGCCCATATATAAATACATTCTGATAGCTTCTTTAAAAAAAAATTATATAATATTTATAAAGTTATATAGTATTATATATAATTCTCTAGTATTTGCCTGGGTAGTGCCAAACCAGCAAAGTAATCTGCACGTTTGCTCTAAATGTTCCTTCTGCTTAAAAGGCTCAACACCCAGACATTTTGTGGAATATCTGGGTCTCAATCAAGTGTCAACTCTTCATCAAAGCACTCCCTGAGAAGCCAATTTACAATAGCCCCCTAAGATCTATCATATTATCGTGTTTTTTTTTTTCTTCCTGGTATTTTTGCTATATCATATTCTTATTTATTTATGTGTTTACTTCTTTGTAGCCTGTTCCTCCGTACAGGAACACGCTTCATGAGAGACCAGGAACTTCATGCTTCTTATTCATTGCTGTATCCCCACACTTAGAATAGTGCCTAGCCCATGACAAATCTTGATTAGTAGTTCTTCAATGAATAGTCTATTCTTGCCTCTCATAGGGATAAAATAATTTTTATCTACAAAGTAAGTATTCCCCTGTCAGTGGCTGAAGTGGAACCCTTGATTTTTGAGCAAATGGAAAAATCAGAAGTGTGAGATTTTTCAGTGGCCTAACATTTTCAAGGAACAAATTATACAAAAATCCCTCATTATTCTTCAACTCTACATATGTCCATCCTATCACTATTATACTAAGAGAACATGTCTCACTGTCACTAATGCTGCCCATGTTCTCACTAGTAAATAAGGCAGGTCACTGTTTTTATTTGGGAACTAGAGGCAGAGGAAGTTTTCCATTCCATAGGACCCACAACAAACCACAGCCCAATATGTCAGCAGAACCCAAGGACTTAGAAGGCTTAAAATCCACAAGCTCGGGAAGACACCCAATTAACAGAGTGTAAGTCCAAATGTAACTCATACACCTATTGGAAATGCCAGACAATGTCAAACAGTATCCAATCTTGTTTTGCAACCAGGTTAGCGTTCTGTGCATTCTGGGGGGAGATTAGAATTCCATTAAAAAAAGAACAAACATATAAGATACTTTGCTTCCCATCAAGAAGTGTAACTCATAGGTTTCACCTATGCTCTCCAGCCCCAAATGATTGAACTGGCATTAGTGCCAAGAAATGGGAAATGTCTCAACATGCATTAATTGCTTAATGGTTGTGTTGTCTGCTTGAAAAGGGCGGGTTGGTATTTAAGTTGCTTAATGACTTTACATTTTCCCATGGCAAAATACTTGTGATTTGGTTATGCTCTATTTAAAGAGTTACATAAACAAGGCTTTGGAAACAAGTGAACTGGCTTCCTTGGGAAAGGGATTTTGGTCACTCCAGCTGTCATGCTCAGGCCCTTCCGGTGGAGAAAACTACAACCACCAGCCCTCCCTCTGCCTTTTAGAAGTTGACCTTGTGTTTATCTCTGCCTTTCTGTGTGTGTTGCTGAGTGTAGTTTACTGGGTTAGGGGAGTAGGTAGAGGGAAGATTAAAAAAACAAATAATAAATGACACTTTATTGCTTGGAAACAATTACAAAACAAGTTGAAATGTAAGTCATTAGGACAAGCAGGGTAAACTTAGAAAAGCCTGGCTACCTTGAAGCCAGAGAGCCTAGTGATGAGAAACCCCCAGGGCAGAGTGGGATCTGTCTTGTAAAACCAGTTGATCAAATGTTTATTGCTGTATAAGGAAGAGCCTTTGAACCCACGTGGTTTGCTCTTGGGTATCCCAGAAACGATATCCTTCAGAAGCACAGATGTTAAATTTCCTATGCAGACGTCTCTTGCAGTGGTGAAAAGCACTCTTGGCAGTCAAAGGAGGTCCTGAGCAGGGGAAGATGATGTTCTGCCTCCTAGAGAAAGTATACCAGTCAGGACAGTTGAGAAAGAAACTCAAGGATTGGTGTTGGGTTTACACAGAATCATTATTTTGGGAGCCTGGAGGTCCTTTCTTAGGTCCCTTTTTAAGCAATCCCCTCTTGCTTATAGACATTTACAAGGAAGGCGGGAACCAACTAGACTACGTGTCAGCATCCTTAACTAAAGGTGACTTTCAGAGTACATTTTCTTTTAATTTCCTAGGTTTCAGCCTTTTGTATATTATAGTCTTTGTTAAGTTTGGTGGTGAATCATTTGTCATGTTCATTGATCCAAGTTTCCCACTGAGAATTCATAAATCTATTCTTAATTAAAACAAATATCAACTGAAAATTTATTTTTCTTAGATATTTGCATCTCTTCAGCTTTCAAACATTTGTAATTAAATCCTATGAGCCTTTCATTTACTAAATAGCTAAGCCAACAAATGGAATGAGCCCAAATCAACTCACTTTGTCATTAGACTTACTGGCAATTCTTCTAAGGCTGGAATGTAAGGAGACCACATGGGGGCCTTTGCCTTAGATGCTGTGGTGGATTGATGGCATTCCTGATCCTACCCACGACTTTCCTGCATCCAAGCCCTTTGTACTAAGACCCTGAAGTTCTCCCACCAAGAGGCAGAGTCTATTTCCTCTCCCCTTGACTTTGGACTGCTTGGTGACTTGTTTCTGTGAATAGAATGTGGCACAGCAAGGTCTTGCCTGCTTCCCCTCTCTCTCTTAGAATCTTCGGCAGCCTACATGTGAACCAGCCCAGGCTGGCCTTTTGGAGGATGAGAGGCAGCAGTCTCCGCCAAGGCCTAGAGTCAGCCTAGAGCCAGCCGACCCCCAAACATCTGAGAGAGCCCAGCCAAGATGAACAGAGCTGCCTCCCAACCTCCAGCTGACCACAGATGCATGAATGAACTCATCTAAGGCCAGCAGAACCACCTGCTGGCATGTTGTTATATTGTGATTTATAATTAAGAAATATGTATTTTGTCTTTGTCTTCTTTTCTGGGAGCTCCTAAAACCCTTGGAATTCCTAAGTGTTGAAAGCAAAAGAAGGTGTCTTTTGTTATGTGAATGAAGTTACTTTTGGACCTCACCTAAGGATGGGGACTGGTTGCCAAGAGAATCAACCATGTGATTGATTGTAGGAACCTCTGATTTATAGCCAGTCAGCTAGAAGCACAGGTAGCAACCTGGACTTTTGATTGGCATCTGAAAGGGAGAGCAATCTTGTAGGACTGAGCCCTTAACCTGTGGAATCTGATGGTATCTCCACATAGATGGTGTCAGAATTGAGTTGAATTGTCAGACACCCAGTTGTTGTATGAAAATTGCTTGGTGGTGTGGGGAAAAAAAAAAAAAAACACACTGAAATTGGTGACAAGAACTTTTATGTATAAACTCATGAGTAATAAAAGATGCTTATTGTTCTGAGCCCTTGAGTTTTGAGGTGGTTTGTTATACATTAATACTTAATTAATACAAATATTTTTAAAAGATATCATTTTCAGCATCACTGTTACATCCATGGAGGTAAAGAAGTGAAGACATCGGCATCCTTACTATGTAGATGAAGATACCAAGTGGAATACTGGTCAGTAATGGCCAAATGTGTAATGGAAACCTGTGAAATTAGAGACAGTTGTTCTAGGATCTGGGGACAAAGTAGGAAACCCAACAGACATGGTGCTGGTCCTTGGAGATCTTAGAATCCAATAGAGATAGCAGATATTTCAAATTATTGAAATTGAAATGGCAGTGAGAAATAAAAGAACTGCACTTCTCAATCCTTGCAGCACATTAGAATCATCTGGAGAGATGTAAGAGTATCACCAACAGTGGGTCTGATCACAAACGAATTAAATCAGAATCTCTGTGCATAGTGCTTAGACATGAGGATTGAGAATTACTGGTCTGCAGTGCTTTTCAAAGAGTGGTCTGTAGACCAGCAGCATCAGCATCACCCAGGAGCTTGTTAGAAAATGGGAATCTCAGGTCCCACCCCTGATCTGCTGAATCAGAATCTGATGATGAGACATGGGAGAAGGAACCTGTCTTCTAACAAATCCTCTGTGTGATTCCTTTTTTTTTTTTTTTTAACATCTTTATTGGAGTATAATTGGTTTACAATGTTGTGTTAATTTCTGCTGTACCACAAAGTGAATCAGCTATATGTATACATATATCGCCATATATCCCCTCTCTCTTGCGTCTCCCTCCCACCCTCCCTATCCAACCCCTCTAGGTGGTCAAAAAGCACTGAGCTGATCTCCCTGTGTGATGCAGCTGCTTCCCACTAGCTATCTATTTTATACTTGGTAGTATATATATGTCAATGCTACTCTTTCACTTTTTCCCAGTTTACCCTTCCCCCTCCCCATGTCCTCAAGTCCATTCTCTATGTCTGCGTCTTTATTCCTGTCCTGCCCTAGGTTCATCAGAAACTTTTTTTTTTTATAGATTCCATATATATGTGTTAGCATACAGTATTCGTTTTTCTCTTTCTGACTTCACTCTGTCTAACAGACTCTAGGTCCATCCATCTCACTACAAATAACTCAATTTCATTTTTTTATGACTGAGTAATATTCCATTGTATATATGTGCCACATCTTCTTTATCCATTCATCCATTGATGGACTCTTAGGTTGCTTCCATGTCCTGGCTATTGTAAACAGTGCTGCAATGAACATTATGGTACATGTCTCTTTTTGAATTATGGTTTTCTCAGGGTATATGCCCAGTAGTGGGATTGCCGGATCATATGGTAGTTCTATTTTTAGTTTGTTAAGGAACCTCCATACTGTTCTCCATAGTGGCTGTATCAATTTACATTCCCACCAACATTGTAAGAGGGTTCCCTTTTCTCCACACCCTCTCCAGCGTTTATTGTTTGTAGATTTGTTCATGATGCCCATTATGACTGGTGTGAAGTGATACCTCATTGTAGTTTTGATTTGTATTTCTCTAATGATTAATGATGTTGAGCATCCTTTCATGTGTTTGTTGGCCATCTGTATGTCTTCTTTGGAGAAATGTCTATTTAGGTCTTCTGCCCATTTTTAGATTGGGTTGCTTGTTTTTTGATATTGAGCTGCATGAGCTGCTTGTATATTTGGAGATTAATCCTTTGTCAGTTGCTTCATTTGCAAATGTTTTCTCCCATTCTGAGGGTTGTCTTTTTGTCTTGTTTATGGTTTCTTTGCTGTGCAAAAGCTTTTAAGTTTCATTAGGTCTCATTTGTTTATTTTTGTTTTTATTTCCATTTCTCTAGGAGGTGGGTCAAAAAGGATCTTGCAGTGATTTATGTCAAAGAGTGTTCTTCCTATGTTTTCCTCTAAGAGTTTTATAGTGTCTAGCATTACATTTAGGCCTTTAATCCATTTTGAGTTTATTTTTGTGTATGGTGTTAGGGAGTGTTCTAATTTCATTCTTTTACATGTAGCTGTCCAGTTTTCCCAGCACCACTTATTGAAGAGGCTGTCTTTTCTCCATTGTATATTCTTGCCTCTTTTATCAAAGATAAGGTGACCATATGTGCATGGGTTTATCTCTGGGCTTTTTATCCCATACCATTGATCTATGTTTCTGTTTTTGTGCCAGTACCATACTGTCTTGATTACTGTAGGTGTGTAGTATAGTCTGAAGTCAGGGAGCCTGTTTCCTCCAGCTCCGTTTTTCTTTCTCAAGATTGCTTTGGCTATTCGGGGTCTTTTGCATTTCCATACAAATTGTAAAATTTTTTGTTCTAGTTCTGTGAAAAATGCCATTGGTAGTTTGATAGGGATTGCATTGAATCTGTAGACTGCTTTGGGTAGTATAGTCATTTTCACAATGCTAATTTTCCAATCCAAGAACATGGTATATCTCTCCATCTGTTTGTATCATCTTTCTTTCATCAGTGTCTTATAGTTCTCTGCATACAGGTCTTTTGTCTCCTTAGGTAGGTTTTTTTTTTTTTAATTTATTTATTTTTATTTTTTATTTATGGCTGTGTTGGGTCTTCGTTTCTGTGTGAGGGCTTTCTCTAGTTGTGGCAAGCAGGGGCCACTCTTCATCGCAGTGCACGGGCCCCTCACTCTCACGGCCTCTCTTGTTGTGGAGCACAGGCTCCAGATGCGCAGGCTCAGCAATTGTGGCTCACGGGCCCAGTTGCTCTGTGGCATGTGGGATCCTCCCAGACCAGGGCCTGAACCCATGTCCCCTGCATTGGCAGGCAGACTCTCAACCACTGTGCCACCAGGGAAGCCCCTTAAGTAGGTTTATTCCTAGGTATTTTATTCTTTTTGTGGCAATGGTAAATGGGAGTGCTTCCTTAATTTCTCTTTCAGATTTTTCATCATCAGTGTATAGGAATGCAAGAGATTTATATGCATTAATTTTGTATCCTGCTACTCTACCAAATTCATTGATTAGCTCTAGTAGTCGTCTGGTAGCATCTATAGGATTCTATATGTATAGTATTATGTCATCTGCAAACAGTGACAGTTTTACTTCTTCTTTTCCAGCCTGGATTCCTTTTATTTCTTTTTCTTCTCTGATTGCTATGGCTAAAACTTCCAAAACTATGTTGAATAATAGTGGTGGGAGTGGGCAACCTTGTCTTGTTCCTGATCTTAGAGGAAATGGTTTCAGTTTTTCACCATTGAGAACGATGTTGGCTGAGGGTTTGTCATTTAAGGCTTTTATTATGTTGAGGTAGGTTCCCTCTATGCCTACTTTCTGAAGAGTTTTTTATCATAAATGGGTGTTGAATTTTGTTGAAAGGTTTTTCTGCATCTATTGAGATGATCATATGGTTTTTCTCCTTCAATTTGTTAATATGGTGTATCACACTGATTGATTTGCGTATATTGAAGGATCCTTGCATTCCTGAGATAAACCCCACTTGATCATGGTGTATGATCCTTTTCATGTGCTGTTGGATTCTGTTTGCTAGTATTTTGTTGAGGATTTTTGCATCTATGTTCATCAGTGATATTGGCCTGTAGTTTTCTTTTTATGTGACATCTTTGTCTGGTTTTGGTATCAGGGTGATGGTGGCCTCATAGAATGAGTTTGGGAGTGTTCCTCCTTCTGCTATATTTTGGAAGAGTTTGAGAAGGATAGGTGTTAGCTCTTCTCTAAATGTTTGATAGAATTCTCCTGTGAAGCCATCCGGTCCTGGGCTTTTGTTTGTTGGAAGATTTTTAATCACAGTCTCAATTTCAGTGCTTGTGACTGGTCTGTTTATATTTTCTATTTCTTCCTGGTTCAGTCTCAGAACATTGTGCTTTTCTAAGAATTTGTTCCAGGTTGTCCATTTTATTGGCATATAGTTGCCTACAGTAATCTCTCATGATCCTTTGTATTTCTGCAGTGTCAGTTGTTACTTCTCCTTTTTCATTTCTAATTCTGTTTATTTGAGTCTTCTGCTGTCTTTCCTTGATGAGGCTGGCTAATATTTTATCAATTTTATCTTCTCAAAGAACAAGCTTTTAGTTTTACTGATCTTTGCTATTGTTTCCTTCATTTCTTTTTCATTTATTTCTGATCTGATCTTTATGATGTCTTTCCTTCTGCTAACTTTGGGGTTTCTTTGTTCTTCTTTCTCTAATTGCTTTAGGTATAAGTTTAGGTTGTTTGTTTGAGATTTTTCTTGTTTTTTGAGGTAGGATTATATTGCTATAAACTTCCCTCTTAGAACTGCTTTTGCTGCATCCCATAGGTTTTGGGTCATTGTGTTATCATTGTCATTTGTTTCTAGGTATTTTTTTATTTCCTCTTTGATTTATTCAGTGATCTCTTGGTTATTTAGTAATGCATTGTTTAGCCTCCAAGTGTTGTAATTTTTACAGTTTTTTTCCTGTAATTAATATCTAGCCTCATAGTGTTGTGGTTGGAAAAGATACTTGATACAATTTCAATTTTCTTAAATTTTCCAAGGCTTGATTTGTGATCCAAGATATGATCTATCCTGGAGAATGTTCCATGAGCACTTGAGAAGAAAGTGTATTTTGTTGTTTTCGGATGGAATGTCCTATAAATATCAGTTAAGTCCATCTTGTTTAATGTGTCATTTAAAGCTTGTGTTTCCTTATTTACTTCCATTTTGGATGATCTGCCCATAGGTGAAAGTAGGGTGTTAAAATCCCGTACTATTATTGTGTTACTGTCGATTTCCCCTTTTATGGCTGTTAGCATTTGCCTTATGTATTGAGGTGCTGCTATGTTGGATGAATAAATATTTATAATTGTTATATCTTCTTCTTGGATTGATCCCTTGATCATTATGTAGTGTCCTTCTTTGTCTCTTGTAATAGTCTTTATTTTAAAGTCTATTTTGTCTGGTATGAGAATTGCTACTCCAGCCTTCTTTTGATTTCCATTTGCATGGTATATCTTTTTCCATCCTTTAATTTTCAGTCTGTATGTGTCCCTAGGTCTGAACTGGGTCTCCTGTAGACAGCATATATACGGGTCTTGTTTTTGTATCTATTCAGCCAGTCTATGTCTTTTCGTTGGAGCATTTAATCCATTTACATTTAAGGTAATTATTGATATGTATGTTCCTATTACCATTTTCTTAATTGTTTTGGGTTTGTTTTTGTAGGTCTTTTCCTTCTCTTGTGTTTCTTGCCTAGAGAAGTTCCTTTAGCATTTGTTGTAAAGCTGGTTTGGTGGTGCTGAATTCTCTTAACTTTTGCTTGTCTATAAAGGTTTTAATTTCTCCATCAAATCTGAATGAGATCTTTGCTGGGTAGAGTAATCTTGGTTGTAGCTTTTTCCCTTTCATCACTTTAAATATGTCCTGCCACTCCCCTCTCTCTTGCAGAGTTTCTGCTGAAAGATTAGCTGTTAACCCTATGAAGGATCCCTTGTATGTTATTTGTTGCTTTTCCCTTACTGCTTTTAATATTTTTTCTTTGTATTTAATTTTTGATAGTTTGATTAATATGTGTTTTGACATGTTTTTCCTTGGATTTATCCTGCATGGGAGTCTCAACTTGATTGACTATTTCCTTTCCCATGTTAG
Source organism: Eschrichtius robustus (assembly GCF_028021215.1). Taxonomy (NCBI): domain Eukaryota; kingdom Metazoa; phylum Chordata; class Mammalia; order Artiodactyla; family Eschrichtiidae; genus Eschrichtius; species Eschrichtius robustus. The sequence continues at coordinate 40,281,724 of NC_090839.1, forward strand.
GGAAGTTTTGAACAATAATCTCTTCAAATATTTTCTCAGACCTTTTCTTTTTTCTCTTTTTCTTCTGAGACCCCTATACTTCGAATGTTGGTGTGTTTAATCTTGTCCCAGGAGTCTCTGAGTCCGTCCTCAATTCTTTTCATTCTTTTTAATTCTGCTCTGTGGTAGTTATTTCCACTATTTTATCTTCCAGGTCACTTATCCGTTCTTCTGCCTCAGTTATTCTGCTATTGTTCCCTTCTAGAAAATTTTTAATTTCATTTATTTTGTTGTTCATCATTGTTCGTTTGCTCTTTAGTTCTTCTAGGTCCTTGTTAAATGTTTCTTGTATTTTCTCCATTCTATTTCCAAGATTTTGGATCATCTTTACTATCATTACTCTGAATTATTTTTCAGGTAGACTGCCTGTTTCCTCTTCATTTGTTTGGTCTGGTGAGTTTTTAACCTTGCTCCTTCATCTGATGCATATTTTTCTGTCTTCTCATTTTGTTTAACTTACTGTGTTCAGGGTCTCCTTTACACAGGCTGCATGTTTGTACTTCCCACTGTTTTTGGTGTCTGCCCCCAGTGGGTGAGGTTGGTTCACTGGGTTGTGTAGGCTTCCTGGTAGAAGGGACTGATGCCTGTGTTCTGGTGGGTGGGGCTGGATCTTATCTTTCTGGTGGGCAGGGCCGCATCCAGTGGTGTGTTTTGGGGTGTCTGTGAACTTACTAAGATTTTAGGTAGCCTCTCTGCTAATGGGTGGGGTTGTGGTCCTGTCTTGCTTGTTGTTTGGCATGGGGCATCCAGCACTGGAGCTTACTGGCCGTTGGGTGGAGCCGGGTCTTAGTGTTGAGATGGAGATCTCTGGGAGAGTTCTCACCAATTGATATTATGTGGGATCAGGAGGTCTCTGGTGGCCCAATGTCCTGAACTTGGCTCTCTCACCTCAGAGGCTCAGGCCTGACATCAGGCCGGAACACCAAGACCCTGTCAGCCACATGGCTCAGAAGAAAAGGGAGAAAAAAAGAAAGAAAAAATAATGATAAACAAAAAAATATTTTTAATTATTAAAATTAAAAAATTTAAAAAAATCATTAAAATAAAAAAAATTTAAAAATAATAATAAAAATAAAAGAAGAGAGTAACCAAACCAATAAACAAATCCAGCAATGATAACAAGCGCTAAAAACTATACTAAGATAAACATAAAAATCAGAAACAAGTCAGTCGCAGACAGCAAACCCCACGTCTACAGTTGCTCCCAAAGTCCACTGCCTCAATTTGGGATGATTCATTGTCTATTCAGGTATTCCACAGATGCAGGGTACATCAAGTTGATTGTGGGGATTTAATCCACTGCTCCTGAGGCTGCATGGAGAAATTTCCTTTTCTCTTCTTTGTTCGCACAGCTCCCGGGGTTCAGCTTTGGTTTTGGCCCTGCCTCTGCATGTAGGTCACCCTCAGGCCTCTGTTCCCACCCAGAGAGGACAGGGTTAAAGCAGCAGCTGATTGGGGGCTCTGGCTCACACATGCCTGGGGGAGGGAGGGGTATGGTAGTTATAATTGGAATGCAGGGCTAGCCTGTGGTGGCAGAGGCCGGTGTGATGTTGCAACAGCCTGAAGAGTGCTGTGTGTCCTCCTGGGGAAGTTGTCCCTGGATCACAGGACCCTCGCAGTGTTGGGCTGCACAGGCTCCCAGGGTTGGTGTGTGTGGATAGTGACCTGTGCTTGCACACAGGATTCTTGGTGGCTGCAGCAGCAGGGTTAGCGTTTCATGACCGTCTCTGGTGTCTGATCTGATAGCCAAGGCTTGTGCCAGTCTCTGGAGCTCATTTAGGCAGTGCTCTGCTTTCTGTGGGCACACAGGGAAGGAATCCCCTCTCCTCGTGCACTCCGAAACAATGGTCTCTTGCCTCTCCAACAGGTCCAGAATTTTCCCCAGACTCCCTCCCAGCTAGCTGTGGTGCACTAGCCCCCCTCAGGCTGTGTTCACACAGCCAACCCCTGTCCTCTCCCTGGGATCTGACCTCCGAAGCCTGAGCCTCAGCTCCCAGCCCCTATACACCCCAGCGGGTGAGCAGACAAGCCTCTCAGGCTGCTGAGTGCTGGTCAGCACCGATCCTCTGTGTGGGAATCTCTTTCCTTTGTCCTCTGCATCCCTGTTGCTGCGCTCTCCTCCATGGCTCCGAAGCTTCCCCCCCACCCACCCCCATCTCCGCCCACAAAGGGGCTTCCTAGTGTGTGGAAACCTTCCCTCCTTCACAGCTCCCTCCCAGAGGTGTAGGTCCCATCCCTATTCTTTTGTCTCTGTTTTTTCTTTTTTCTTTTGCCCTACCTAGGTATATGGGGATTTTCTTGCCTTTTGGGAAGTCTGAAGTCTTCTGCCAGCATTCAGTGGGTGTTCTGTAGGAGCTCTTCCACATGTAGATGTACTTTTGATGTATTTGTGGGGAGGAAGGTGATCTCCACGTCTTACTCCTCTGCCATCTTGAAGGACCCCCCCGCCCGTGTGATACTTATACAAGCTAAATGTTGAGAGGCACCAGTTAAGAGTTGTAAGGCAGTAAAATCTGACATTAACCATTGATAACTTGGAGCAATTACACACAGGAACACACACACAAATACTGTAAGAAGAAAGTAAATTGTTGGGGTTGTTTTCCTAGACCTAAAGGTGAGACTTTCACATACAAAGACTTCAGCTCTTGATATGGGTGATCTATACAACAAAAGCTCATATGACACTTATTTTAACTTTGCTCATGATTGAAATATTCTATGACCTACTCTGTTTAAATTCCCAGAAATGTTTTTCCCTGTTACCAGAGTCTATAACTTTATTTAGTACAGTAGCCTAAAGATGCTATGTCTATAGTTTTCAGTTCCATTTGTTATATAATATTTTAAGACTTGCCCTTGTTTCTGCAAAGACTTAGAGACAAACTCAGATTTAGTGTTCTTTGAGAGGGTCTCTCGCTCAAATTAATGAGATCATATGCCCTTATTTCCCTGGGACAGTCCTAGTTTATGCCTGTTGTTCTAGCATCACCTTTCACTCTCAAAAGGGTCCCAATTTAGACAACAACTTATATGATCACTCGAGCTAGGAGTTGTAACAGCACTATCTTTTGGAAAAAAGTAAAGATGCCATCTGTTAGCTATGCCTCTCAGTGCTCCGTCAAAATTGCATTTTCCTTCTGGTGCAGTTGCTGTAATTTCATTACCATATTTTATAATAGCTAAGGTGCCTGTAATAATAAAAGTCATATGCATCCCAATGTTCATAGCAGCATTATTTACAACTACCAGGATATGGAAACAACCTAAGTGTCCATCAACAGATGAATGGGTAAAGAAGATGTGGTTATGATGGAGTACTACTCAGCCATAAAAAAGAATAAAATTTTGCCATTTTCAACAACATGGATGGACTTGGCAGGTATTATGCTAAGTGAAATAAGTCAGAGAAAGACAAATACTATATGATATCACTTATATGTGGAATCTAAAAAGTACAACAAACTAGTGAATATAACAAAAAAAGAAGCAGACTCACAGGTATAGAGAACAAATTAGTGGTCACCAAGGGGGAAAGGCAATATAGGGGTAGGGGATTAAGAAGTGCAAACTATTATGTATAAAATAAGCTACAAAGATATATCATATATACACAGAGAAGGTAGCCAATAATTTATAATAACTATAAATGGAATACATCCTTTAAAAAGTGTGAATCACTATATTGTACACCTGTAACATATAATACTGTACCTCAACTATACTTCAATTAAAAAATTTTTTAAAGTCACTGTTATTTTATGCACCACTAAGGAAAAACTACTTCTAATTAAGCTATAACACAATGATTTCTTATCTTTGATCTTGGTATGTAATAGGTAATTGGCAGTAATAAAACTTTCTCTCGTGTTCAATGATAAACTTAGCTATTGCTTTGTAAATACATAAGAAACTGTGGTAATTCCTCCAATAATGAATACTTATTATCAAATTTACATCCTGCTCTTCTATCTCCATGCCTTTGGGGGTATTTAATAACTTCTTTTAAAATGATGAATCCTAGCTTAATCTTTTTTGAAGATATTTTAAAGAGCAGTTAAAGTCAACATTTGTAATCCGACAATGCAAAGAACTCGAGCAATGTAAAGATGACAGGACCTACTTTAAATATTTGCAGGCAGGTACCATATGTACCCGTTGGCTGGCAAATAAATAAATAGATAGATAAATAGAAACCATCAATTAAAACTGATGCAGTCCGATTTCAGTTATAGTAAAATATGAAAAAAATGTGTGCATTAATCTAAATGAAAAATGACATTTAGGAAACCACCAATTCCAGTTTTCAAGAATTCAGCCAGGCTACCCTGGAATCTAAATGTTGTGGGAGAAAAAATAGACCACAGACTTTAAAAGTAAGGCTTTGTCATTATGATACGTGCACCACAGGATGAATGAAGCGGGGCAGGCGGTCAGCAGCACTCAGGGGCTGATGATGGCACACAAACCCCATCCTTTCAAACACCAAAATTACATTCTTTTGTACCCAAGTGCAACCAAAGCCCTCTCCAAGCCCTGGTGTGTGGTCAGCGGGGTAAGACGGAGCACAGACCTCATAATAATGGAGGTGGGGGGAGCTTTTGAAAGTAGCAGATTTTATAAAAACATTATGTGAAAGAGGCATTGGTAACATTTCTCAGAAAAGAGTCAGTGTTTGCACGGTAACATATTGAGTCTATATTTTATTGAGAATTTAACTTTCTCTAACCAAAGACCACAATACATCCTATTATAGGGGGTGTTATTTCCTCATCAAAATACAAAAAGAATACGCAAAACACAAAGCAAACTGAGTATAGAGAAAGTGCGTTTCTCTCTGAAACAGGAAATCTCTTCTTGTGCTTATCGCAGGTGCTAAACAGTGAATATTAAACAGTGAAAATGTCCATTGTTTACTTAGAAATAAACTGTTTATTTCTATCATTTAAAAATGAACCCCAAATAATAAGAGGGGTCCTCTCCTTTCTGTGTCTGCCAGCAGAAATAATGGTGGGCATCTGAAAAAAAAATACAGTGTAATTTCCTTAAAACTATTCTGTAACTTTTCAATTCTGACTGATCTTTTCTTGAATTACATAAAATAGTGCAGTTTTCATCTTTTCTATGCTTTATGTTCTTCCTCTCCCTTGCAAATTTTGCATTTTTACTTGTGGCTGGTTTCATTTTCTTTAGTCTGTTACTTTTTCTAACAGATTTTACTGTAACACCTCTGCAAAAATCAATCAATACTTCAAAATTCTCTGAGAGAACCTATGTCCTCTGAAGGAAAAGTCTAACTGTTCATATGGTTACTAACATTGACTATCATGAAATTTTGGTTAGACATAATCTGTAAATTTGCTTAATACCAGCCTCATTTTATGGATAAAATGTCCATGTATTTTTAAAAGTCTGGACTTCCCTGGTGGTCCAGCAGTTTAGACTCCATGATCCCAATGTAGGGGGTCCAGGTTTGATCCATGGTCAGGGAACTAGATCCTGCATGCTTGCAACTAAAGATCCCACACACTGCAACAAAGATGCCGTGTGCCGCAACGAAGATCCCTCGTGCTGCAACTAAGACCAGGCACAGCCAAATAAATTAAGAAAAAAAAAAAAAAAAAGGTCTGCAATTTGCTGATTAAAATTGGCTTCCAGTTTTCTTTTTATTAATCTTCATTAGCTTGTTTTGATCAGTACATGTTTAATTGGTATCAGTGGCAGCTGTGATTTTCATATGTACTGTAGAAAGAAGCTAGACACACAGTAGTAATGCTGTTTGATTCTACCTATGTGACATTCTAGAAAACACAAACTAATATATGGTGACAGAGAGATCAGTGGTCTCATGGGGCCAAGAGTAAAGGCAGGGAGGGACTGCAAAGGACAAGGGAAACTTTTGGGTATAATGGGAGTGTTCTGAATCTTGATTGTGGTGGTGGTTACAGGGTTTACACATTTGTCAAAACATAACAAAGAGTATCATTTGAATGAGTACAGTTTGTTGTATTTAATTGTATCTTAAACTTGATAAAAATGTTCTGTAGAATACTATAATAAGGATATGCTTAAATAATGTTTTCTTAACAGCTAGAAGCACAGTTGGAAAAGAATCATCTTCGACATATTGCATGAAATGAAACTAAGCCTTCATCCTCAGATTAAAAGTATCTCCTTTAAAATACCTTTATTTTAAAGCCCATCCGTTATTCTGGAGATACCAGGGTGTCTAATAGGCTTGCTGGCAGCCATTCTATTCTATTTGGGAGTTAAGACTGAAGTGAGCAAATAATGCCTGGGTTTTCAGAGGTGATTGTTGTGGATGAACATGTTATCTCCCATAGCAATCAGTCCTGTCTGAGGTTTAACCCGATTCAAGCAATGCCCATTCCCCCTCCTTGCCCAGGTGAGCAGTTTCTCCATGTCAGTTGTTCAGTGGATCAGGTTGAGTGGGGGTAAGGTGTCAGACAATTCCAGTGGGATTGGAACTCCTGACCTTATAAAGCAAGAGGGCTCACAATCTCAAAAAACAACAATATCAAATAAAATACTACATACACTCACACACAAATGTGATGTTCAGCATCCCCAAACTAACACTTGTTTATAAATACAAGTGTCCCAAATGTTTAAAGACAAGTCATGCTCTCTTTTTAAATTTTACATTTTAAATATTTTTTAAAGTTCATTTTGAGGTAAAATATATGTACAGCAAAATGCAAAAATAGAAGTGTTACAGAACCAAACTTGGGTCTGCTCGCCCATGTGCAGTAAAGCCAATTTACTGACACTGGGTTGTGGTGAAGAAAATCACAGAGTTTATTGTAGGGCACCAAGCAAGGAGTCTAGGCAGCTAGTGCTTAAAAGACCCCAAATCCTCAAAGGCTTTCAGGGAAAGGTTTTTAAAGACAGGGTGAGGGAGGGGGTTGTGAGGTGTGTAATCAGCTCGAGACATTGTTCTGATTGGTGGGTGGTGAGGTAAACGGGAGTCAAAGTCATCAGTTCTGGTTCCAACTGGTCTGGGGTCTACGTGCCTGTGGTCATCATACAGTTAACTTTTGCCACCTGGTGGGCGTTCAGTATCTGCAAAATAGCTCACAGGACATGGCTCAGAATATTACCTATAGCCCTTGAGGAGGAACTAAAGGCCCTTAACTTTGTTTAATGGCTTAACTATTATTATTTGTTTTGCTTGACTGTTTTCCTTTCTGCATTTTCTCACTTCTTGATTAAATTTATTCTTTGGAACTCGGGGAAGGCCTAGGAGATCGAAGTTTTTCTATAGACAAGAGGTAGGTGGAAGACATGGGGGCAGGTGTCTGTCCTAGGAAGGCCCTATAGGGCCTGTTTGGTTACGGAAGTGTAGAATTTATTGATTTTTGACAAATGGAAATATTCATATAAACCACACCCCTATAGATTTAGGACTGTTTTATATGGTATAACTTTTACAATTACATTTTAACTGATTGCTGCTGGCTATAAAAATGCAGTTGGCTCCTGACATTCTTTTGGTAACCAACAACATGGCAAAACTTCCTATTTATTCTAAAAATGCATCCTTAAGCTGCTGAATTTTCTCAGTAGGCATTTATATCATCTTCAATGACACTGTTTTGTTTCATTCCAAGTCCTAATTCCTTTTCTTTCTTTTTCTGGTATAACTACACCAATAGTGAACAGATGTAGTTCACCAAAGATGAAAAAAGTCCATATTTTTTCCAGAAATTGATCCAGTTAGTGGATCAATAACTTTTCACATTAGTTATAATATTTACTACAAGTTTTTTTTAAAGATATCATTTATCTGGCTAAGGAAACTCTTTTTTCTATTATTAGTTGTTAAAGATCCTTTTTTTAACCACAAATGGATATTGAATTTTATCCACTACTCTTTTCTGTATCTATTTAGATAATCCTATATAGTTTTTCTCCTTTTATATGTTAATAATGTGAGCAATGTAATCTTATTTTCTTTGTTGTTTTTTTTTTTTAAATTTATTTATCTATTTATTCATTTATTTATGGCTGTGTTGGGTCTTCGTTTCTGTGCGAGGGCTTTCTCCAGTTGCGGCAAGTTGGGGCCATTCTTCATCGCGGTGCGCGGGCCTCTCACTATCGCGGCCTCTCCCGTTGCGGAGCTCAGGCTCCAGACGCGCAGGCTCAGCAATTGTGGTTCACGGGCCCAGCCGCTCCGCAGCATGTGGGATCCTCCCAGACCAGGGCTCGAACCCATGTCTCCTGCACTGGCAGGCAGACTCTCAACCACTGCGCCACCAGGGAAGCCCTGTAATCTTATTTTCTAATGTTAAATCAAATTTGTATTCTTGGGGTAAATCCAATTTGATCAAAATAGTTTACTTTTTAATTGTGGAATTTGGTTTGATAAAATATTTAATATTTTTATATTAATGTTCATGAATGGTATTGGACTGTAAGTTTTCTTTTTTATAACATCCTTAATTGGTTTTGGTATCAAGAGTATGTTATGCCCAAAAAATGAGTTGGAGGATGTTTCCTCTTTGTCTATATTCTGAAGTAGTTTTTGTAGGGCTGGAGTTATCAGTTGACGAAATTTGTAGTAGAATTTGTCCTTTAGTATTTAGTAAAACTTGTTACATTTTTGTTGTTTATTTTTGTTTTATAAATAAACTTTATCTTTTAAAAACAGGGTTTTTTTAAGTTGAAAATATAGTATAGAGTTGCCATAAGCTTCATACCCAGCTTCCCCTATTATTATTAATATCTTACAATAGTAAGGCACTTTGTTGCAACTAATGAACTGATATTAATACTTTATTGTTAATTAAGGTCCATAGTTTATTCAGATTATCTTAGCTTTTACCTAATGCCTTTTTTTTTTTAATTTTTATTTATTTATTTTTGGCTGTGTTGGGTCTTCGTTTCTGTGTGAGGGCTTTCTCTAGTTGCGGTGAGCGGGGCCCACTCTTCATCGCGGTGCATGGGCCTCTCACTATCGCGGCCTCTCTTGTGGCGGAGCACAAGCTCCAGATGCGCAGGCTCAGTAGTTGTGGCTCACGGGCTTAGTTGCTCCGCGGCATGTGGGATCCCCCCAGACCAGGGCCCGAACCCGTGTCCCCTGCATTGGCAGGCAGACTCTCAACCACTGCACCACCAGGGAAGCCCCCCCCTAATGCCCTTTTTCTGTTCCATCCAGGATACCATATTTAGTCATCATGTCTCCTTTGGCTGTGACAATTTCTCAGACTTTCCTTGTGACCTTGACAGTTTGAGGAGTACTGCTCAGGCATTTTGTAGAATGTTTCTCAGGGGAAGTTGTGTGATGTTTTTTTCATGATTAGACCAGGGTTATGGGTTTTGGGGAGGAAGACCACAAGGTACAGCACAGAGGTACAATGCTGTTCTAATAATGTCATAGCAAGGGTACATGCTAGCCACATGATTTATTCACTGTTGACATTGATCTTCGTCATCTGGCTGAGGTAGTGTTTATCAGCTGTGTTCTTTTCTTTCTTTAAAAAGTAGAAGGGTCCTTTACCTCCTTTACTACTCAAAGTGTGGACCACAGATCAGCAGCACCCACATCATCTGGGAGTTTGCACCCACATCATCTGGGAGTTTGTTAGAATCACAGTATCTCAAATTCCATCCCAGAATGACTGAATCAGGATCTGCAAGTTAACAAGATTCCTAGGTGATTCATCTTCTTCTCAACATTTGAGAGCACTGCTTTAAGATAATCTAGCACAGACTCCAGCAATTTTTTTTTTTTTCTGTAAAGGGCCCAATAGTAAATATTTTCAGCTTTGTGGGCTATATAGTCTCTGTCACAATGACTCAACTCTGCCTTTGTAGCAGAAAGCAGTCATTGACGATACATAAACACATAGGTGTGTTGGCATATTTTTTTAAATTTACTTATAGACACTGAAATGGAAAAAGGAAAGATGATCTACATTAGACTCAAGTGGTGGTGACGGTGGAGAATACAAAGAAAATTAGTATGTTCTGGAGATGTCAAGAAGTAAAATCAAGTGGATTTAGTGAAGGATTGGATGTGGGAGCTGATGGAGAGGACATGGTAGTTTCAAGAGTAAGTCTAAGGTTCTGGGTTACAAAACTGGAGGAAGAGCCCTGCTATTAATGGAGACATGTCATTGGAAGAGGCCGTCCAGGTGAGGAAGATCTTGATTGACTTATGGTCATGTTGAGTTTTAAGTGCCTTTAACATCCTTGGTTTTAACTAGTCAGTTAGCTCTGTAGGACTTGAACTTGAAAGAGAGATCAGTTAAGCAATCCGGGCTACAGCGTCTTCATCTTCTTGTAGGAATAATAAAATATTACTTACAGACCATTGTAAGAATAGAAAATATGTAGTAAAGGAATGCAAGATGCAATAGAATTCATAGTAGTAGTTGTTACAATGCACAAAAATAGCGTCAAGCTTTCTGCCACTGGCTGTTGGCTTGTTTGATTGACTAAACGTTTGCCAGCATTTTAATGGGTGCTAAATTGTCCATGTGATATATTCCAGGCCATATAGTTTTGACAGGAAACTTTTGGAAGCAAAAAATTGACTCAAACCACTGCAAGTACAGGATTTTAGCCATAGTTACAAAATAATGAGTAAGATTTCTTTACACAGGACTCTTTCAGACCATATCTTCAAAGCCTCCAGTTCTCAATTTTCCCTGCCCACTAGAATTATCTGGGGAGCTTCTAAGAATCCCAGTACATGGGCCAGTTAGATTATAATCCCAATATTCAGTCCTATTAAATCAGGATTTCTAGAGGGTGGCAACTAGATATTGTTATTTTTTTAAGCCCCCAGATGAATCTGGTATGCAGTCAAAATTGAAAACCACTGGCAGAGGTGACAGCCTTTGTGTGAGGCCAAGCTTGATGGCCAAGCCATCCAAGGAGACATTTAAAATTTTCTTCCATGGTTCAGGACTATGGACTATGGAACAGAACTAGTAGCTTTGAATTTTTCTTCTTTCTCTCTGTTGGGATCTAGTCATCAGGAAGAACGGAGGAACAGTTTATTTGTTCATGCTGTTTTAGGCTGTCCCTGAAGAATTCTGCTAGACATAGCCTTTGGATGTTGGCATTGCTCCAGACTCCAGCTAATATATGAGGACACTCCTCCTCTTTTCCTATATTCCTCACCTGAAGATTATGAGTCAAGAGGATAAAGGTGGGAATCTGAAATCAGTGTTTTGAACAGAATGGGCAGATTCTTAAGACAAGGCAGGTTTGGGAAACAATGTCCTAGCCATCGTTACTGCAAGTGTGGTACTTGGACCAGCAGCAGAAGCATCACTGAGGAGGGAAACACAATCTCACGCATTCCAGGTCTATGAATCAGAATACATTTTAAGACAATCCCAAGGTGATTCATATGCCTATTAAAGTTTGAGAAGCACTGCCCTAAAACAGTGTTTCCCAAAGATATCTTCCAGACCACCTACAACATAACAACTTGGAGTGCTGATTAACAATGGTCTACTTCAAACCTTACCAGTCAGAATCTCCTGGTTGTAGCGGGGTGGGGGGGGGGGCTGGAAATCTTCATGTTTAACAAGATCAACTACTGACTCTTATGACAACAACTACAGTTTGAGAATCTTAGATCTAGAACTGGTTTAGTGAACATTTGCTCAGGCCACTCCAAGGAGCTGGTCCAACATCACAGGGTAAAATGCTGTGAGTTGGGTTATTGGCTCCAATACTCAAACGTGGACTAGAGCTAGAAACAACTCACTGTAGACTTTTATTTTTGCTACCATACCTACCACATATTGGTCATGTGTGGGCCCAGAAAGCCTTACTCATGGATCAACATGTTAAACATGCATGACTCAGAGGATGTGATCATAAAAGGAGTTTTATTTTTCTTTTCCACTGCCCCTTGAAACCTGCTTGGGGATGGGGAGTGGTGAATACTTCTTCTGCCTTCAGGTGAAAATCCAGGTGACCATCATGATTTTATAGGTACAGTAATACAAACTCTGAGCTAGACTGAATATTAACATATGTTGAACTAGATTGAATATTAACATGTTTCCTCCTTGGCTGGGGCTGGCTATAGGCTGGCCACCTGCTTTTGGAGAGAAGATATGGTCTTCCTCATTTTCCCTTTTCCTTCTCTTACTCACTAGCTATGCCACTGACATCCTCTGGAATAAGCAAGGGGAGGCAGGAAGAAGAACAGTGGGAGAAGACAATTATTACTTGACTGATAACTATCACAAATTCACTTCCTTCGGGTCTGGTGGAGATTTAAAGTATGGACACTTTCATAGGTTTTTGTTGGTTATCCTACTGGACTTCACTAACTCACCTCCCATGATGCGGATGACACATTCTATTCATCAAGCTGCCACTCTTCCCTCAGCCACTAGTTTTCTGGACACTCATTCAACACAGACACTCTTGGATTCCCAACAGCTGACAAAGTAGTCACCTTAGACGAAAATCAAAGTAGTTTTAGGCTCATATCCTTCAGTTTGATGCAAATATAGGTCATCAAAGACATGGACATCCTTTGTCCCACTTTGTCCTTCTTCCATTGGAAGTATGGTAATTTCCTAAACTTGGTCCTCAACTCTCACTCCTTCTTACTCTGCCTTCTTGATCTGAAAGCCACAGACTCTTGACCTTGGAATACTCAGATGGAGGTCAGACTCCAGTCACTGTACTTTTCTTACCATGAGGACCAACACTTACCATGTTCTTCAAGTGGTCATGATGAAGTCACTCCCATTTGACTTGAGGAGCAGGAAAATGCATCCTCTTCCTTCCTCAATAGGGCCTGGTCCTTACAGCACAACTCTCACTAAAGAAACTCTATCACTAATTCCAAACACCTGACTCTTTATCCTTTATTTTTGTGACACATTCAAAGTCATTGAAATTGTTCTCAATCATTTCTTTTAAAATTTTTGCCCATAGTATGGCACCTCCATTGGAATCTGATATCTGCCATATCTTGCTACATTAGATGAAACTTCCAATTTAACATCTTGTTACAGTATGAAGAATACACATTTTCCTTTTCTAAGCAAAGAAAAGTTGGATGAATTTTAAAGGAATGAGTTGTAAGATTTGTGGTAAATTCAGTCTATCAGCAAATTTTTATAGGAAGCTGATTAATACATTGAGATAATCTCTGAAAACTTAGAAAGTATAAAAAATTGATTATCCTTTTCTGTTATTTACTATTTGAATGACTACATAAAAACAAGCAAGTGTACAGTTTGGGAAGGAAGAAACAGAACTGTCTTTGTTCACAGATGACATGATTGTCTTTACAGAAAATTTGAAAGAATCGACAAAAAAAGAAAACCTCTTGGAACGAATTAGTGATATCGCAAAGTTGCAGGATACAAGGTTAACATAACAAAAGTCAATCACTTTCTTATGTACCAGCAATAAACAAGTAAATTTGAAATTAAAAACAATATTATTTACATTAGCACCCCCCCCTTAAAAAATAGTCTAACAAAATATGTACAAGATCTATATAGGAAAACTACAAAACTCTGATAAAATAAATTTTAAAAGAATTAAATAAAAGATATCCCATGTTCATGAATAGGAAGATTAAATATTGTCAAGATGTCAGTTCATCCCAACATGATCTATAAATTCAATGCAATCCCAATCAACATCTCAGCAAGTTATTTTGAGGATACTGACAAACTGATTCTAAAGTTTATTTGGAGAGGCAAAAGACTGAGAATAGCTAACACAATATTGAAGGAAAAGAACAAAGTTAGAGGGCTGAAACTATTTGACTTGAAGACTTTCTATACAGCTACAGTAATCAAGCAAGTGTGGTATTGGCAAAAGAATAGACAGATAAATGAATGGAACTGTACAGAGAGCTTGGATATGGATCTACATAAATATAGCCAATTGATCTTTGACAAAGGAGTAAAGGGAATACAATGGAGAAAAGATAATCTCTTTAGCAAATGGTGCTGGAACAATTGAAGGTGCACATGCAAAAATAAATAAATAAGAATCTAGACACAGACCTTACACCTTTCACAAAAATTAACTCAAAATGGATCATAGACCTAAATGTGAAAGGCAAATCTATAAAATTCCTAGAAGCTAACATAAGAGAAAACCTACATGACCTTGGGTATGGTGATGACTTTTTAGATAAAACACCAAAGGCATGATCCATGAAATAAATAATTGATAATCTTGCCTTCTTTAAAGTTAAAAACTTCTGCTCAGCAAAAGACACTGTCAAGAGAATGAGAAGACAAGCCATAGTTAGAAAATATTTGCAAAAAAAACACATCTAATAAAGGACTAGTATACAAAATATACAAAAAAACTCTTTAAAACTCAGCAATAAGAAAACTAACCTTATTTTAAAAATGGGCAAAAGACCTAAACAGATACATTACCAAAGAAGATATACAGATGGTAAATAAGCATATGAAAAGATGCTCCACACCATATGTCATCAGAGAAATGCAAATTGAAACAAGGAGATACCACTCTGCACCTATTAGAATGATTGACCACCACCATTGCTGACAAGGATGTAGAACAAGAGGAGCTGTCATTCATTGCTGGTGGGGATGCAAGATAGTAAAGCCACTTTGGTAGACAGTTTGGAAATTTCTTACAAAACTATACCTACTCTTACCAGCAATCACACTCCTTGGTATTTACTCAAATGAGTTGAAAACTTATGTCCACACAAAAATGTGCACACAGATGTTTATAGCAGCTTTATTCATAATTGCAAAAATTTAGAAGCAACCAAGATGTCCTTCAGTAGGTGAATGAATAAACTATGGTATATCCAGACAATGGGATATTATTCAGCCCAAAAAGAAATGAGCTATCAAGCCATGAAAAGACACAGAGGAGCCTTAAATATATACTATTAAGTAAAAGAAGCCAATCTGAAAAGGCTACATACTGAATGATTCAAGTTGACCCTTGAACAACTCAGAGGTTAATCCACATATAACTTAGAGTCAGCCCTCCATATCCAGGTTCTTCTGCATGTGCAGATTCAACCAACTGCAGACAGGGTAGTACTGTAGTATTTGTTATTGAAAAATATCTTATGTATAAATGGACCTGTGCAGTTCAAACTCTTGTTGTTCAAGAGTCAACTTGTATATACATTCTGGAAAAGGTAAAACCATGGAAACAGTAAAAATATTAGTAATTTATAAGTGTTAGGAGGGAGGGAGGGAGAGATGAATAGGCGAAGCACAAAGGATTTTAGGGCAATGAAACTATTCTCAATGATACTATATGGTGAATACATGTCATGACATATTTGTCAGAACCCACAGAATGTGCAACACCAAGAGTGACCCCTAATGTTATTTATGGACTTGGGGTGATAATGATGTAGATTCACTGACTATAACAAATGTACCACTCTGATATGGTTGTGGATAGTGAGGGTGGAGGGAAAAGGTGTATACAGAAACTCTCTATACTTTGCACTCAATTTTGCTGTGAACCTAAAACCATTCTAAAAATAGTCTATTTAAAATAATTTTTTAAAACCCAACAATATCAAGCAACTTGTCAATAAATAACAAAAGCTATACCAAGAAACACTCACAATCAAGTTCTCTGTTTGGCCATATCTCAAAAAATACTTTAGAGGATGCAGTTAATGATAAAAGCAAGCAATGGGAAACAAACTATAACAAAGTAGGTACAATGACAAGGATCTATATCTCAACTGATTTTATTAGCATTGCTCAGGACTCCAGATATTTGGCTCACATATACTTGGGCGATATTTTAAGACCAACTCAACTGTGTGCATTGACCATGCAGGGTCTGGATGAGGGACAATAAGCATTCCAAAGAGTCACAAAATAATTTTGTTTTCATGATAATCAAATGACAGAAGGAATATAGATCATTTAGTATTGTCCTCAAAACTGTTTAAACATATTTTCACCACCTTTTAAAACTTACAACCAGTTCTCCATCAGCATTCTTGATCACCATTACCTATGCCATTTTTTTTGCCAAAGTATCTTCTAACTACAACATAATTTACACATTTATTATGTTGTTTATAGTTTTCCCACCCTCCACCCCTCCCCCATTATCATATAAACTCTATGTGAGCAGGATCTTTGTCATTTTTGTTCCCTGATCTATCCTAAGTACCTAGAACAATGCCTGGCACTTAGTAAATGCTCAATAAGTATATTTAATTGAATTTAAATGTGTGCGTTGACTATTTGCCTTGAAGGTGATAATTCTGCTATTTCTTTCAAAGGAACACTTCTCCCTGCATTTATCTTATTCCTCCAAGTTGCCTTAACTTCCCTTACCTCCTGAACATTGAAAAGTAATGGAATTGAGGCAGAAAAAAAGAGGCAGGAGTTTGAGGTATTAACCTCATCACTGAGGAAGTCATTTTTCCTCTGTATTTTCTTTTTCAGCTTTAAACTGAAGATTAAATAATGAAAAGAGTGTACACTATATGCATAAAACTTAATGAATGTTCACATTCTGAACACCCCTGTGAACTCAGCTGTCAGACATTACCTGTTCCCAGAAGTACCCTTTGGCTGCCTCCAGAAGTAAATCCTATCTTGAATGTTATCACCAATGATTAGTACTGTCTGATTTAGGACTTGTAATACATGGAATCATACAGTTTGTGCTCTTTTGTGTCTGGTTTCTTTCACTCAACACTGTATTGTGGAAGCTATTCATACTACTGTGTGCAGTTGTAGTTTGTCTGTTCTCAGTGTACATAGTACTCCATCGTGTGAATATACCACAGTTAATTTACCTATTCCACTGCTGACCAGGTAGCCTTCTTCTCTACATTTTACACTTGAAGCATGTTGATTGGGATTCTCCTGACTCTAGGAGTTAGAGGTCAGTTAAGCTCAAAACTCAAATTAAACTTCACGATGAAGGCCAACCCCTTCCTCTGTCCCCATAAACAATGCTAAAGTGGTAAAGATGGATTTAGGTGCAAAAAGAAAACTGGGATGAAAAACCAACAAGCATTAATTATAGATCATATGTCTTTGTTTCAGGTAGGAGATTCTTCTGGTCTTGTCTGGTCCCATTCATGTGTCTGTGGTTGTCTGTGAGTTGGGTAGGGTGATTTTGGCTGGACTCTTCATTGTCCTGTGGTGCTGGTCTGGGCTTGTTCATGCGGTGGTGGAAAGGTTATGAGAGAGAGTGGAAGTACACAAGCTTTCCGAGGTCTAGACTCAAAATAAAACTCACTTCTTCCACATTCTACTGGCCAAGGCAAGTCACAAGAACAGCCAAGACACGACTTGGGTCATGGTGTAGGCAGGGAGGCAAGGTTTCAAACAATAAATTTTTCCTGATGGAAGGGTTGCAAAGTCACGTTGCAAAGGGCATGAAGCACTGAGGACATTTTTTCTACTGTACTACCACACTATGTCTTAAGATAAGATTATCTCACAATAGATCAGATTATCTCACCTTTATGACAATTCTTGATATGTTTCCATTTCAAACCACGATTTTCTGTTTTCACTCATTCATATATTAACAAATATTTCAATGTCTTAACTATTCTAGGCACTTGATCTACCTTTCTGGAGCTTACAATTTTATCCCATAATCACAAGTAAAATTGCTGGATTCCTTTAGTTTGAAAATCTGTATTTTTGAAGGCATATGGCTAGGGAGCCAGCCACAATTCATTATCTTTTTTCTATGCCCCTTAAATCATACTAGATGTTTTGGTATAAATTCCAACTAGTATAGCTTCAGAAATAGCTATAGAAAAAATTTAGTTACTAACCATCTGACATATGCACCATTTGAGGATTTGTAGGCCCACCACCTACAATGGGCGGGCCATGGACCATTAGTCAGTTTTACCAGGGAGCTTGTGAGATATGCAGAATATCAAACCCTGATTCAGACCTGCTGAATCAGAATCCCTAGTGGTGGAGCCCAGGAATCTGCCTATTTCCTAGTTTTTCAGGTGATATCAGGTGATGATAAGTGAAAGTTTGTGAACCACTGATTTAGAGGTCAGTTTTTCAAGGCTTTTCACCATTAAGAATAAAAGGAGTTTGATGTTTCTATAACATAGTTGGAATAAAGTAGTGACTCTGACATATCAAAGTCATATTTTTCAATCAAAATTTATTCTCATTCTATTGTATTCTGAATATTAGATTTTTGGTTTATTTGTTTGTTTTCCCTCCAGAATATATTTTGTCTGGATGTTATACAATGGCTTTTAAGTGGAAGAAACAAAGATTTGACCTTGACTTTGACATACCATTAAAGTATAAAATTCATTGTGGATACTACTTTTTTTCATATTATTAATGTTACTCCTTTTAAACTATTTCATAGATTCTTTTTCTAATTATTTATATTGTTTACTATTAATAATATGGAATTTTATTTTTTTTCTTTTTGGCATTGATATTCATTCTTTCTCACTACATTCAATCAGACTCATTTTTCCCTGCATCAGAATTCTCCATGAACATCCAATGCTTTTGACCCAGTGTTTGTCCAACTTCACACTTTTCACCTTTTTTTTTTCTCTTTAAATAACTTAATTGCCCATGTCTTTCTTCTTTTCCTTTTCCTTCATGGATCAGGTCAAGATTTTCTTCTCTATCTTTTTTAAAGTCAGACTGTAAAAGTTCTCAAATTTCTTGTTTAGTCAAAATCCACTGTGGATGAGGTGACTCTTCAGGACAATTTTATTCCAAGTGGTAATTCAGGATCCCATGTGTGTCCACCTTTGTTTCTGCCATCTTGTCAGCCATCTTGCAGGGTTGGGTTGCCAGGGAAAGAGAATAGAGGGCTGCAGCATCACTCAGTGTGGTGGACAGTGTCTAGGGTGGTTCCATGATCCCTGCCTCCTGTTTCACACCCTTGTGTGAGCCTCTCCCTTGGAGTGTAGGACGACTGTGACTTGCTTCCAACTAAGCGTATGGCAAAGGTGAAAGGATGTAGATGTTTGTTTAACTCATCTTGGTAGGAGACTTTCTCTTCCTTGTTGGCTTTGGGGAAGCAATCTGCCATGTCATAACCTTTCCTATGGAGAGTACTATGTACACAGCAAGGAGCTGAGGGTAGCTCCTGGCCAACAGCCAACAAGAAACTAAGGCTCAGTCTGGCAGCCTGCAAGGAACTGAATGCTGCCAACGACGACATGAACTTGGAAGCCAATCTTTTCTCAGTTGAGCTGACACCTTAATTACAACCCTTTGAAACTCTGAAGCAGAGGTCTCAGGTAGTATCCAGACTCCTGACCCTTAGAAACTGTGAGATAATAAATGTGTGTTGGCTGAAGCCACTAAGTTTGTGGTCATTTGTTATGCAGTAATAAATAACTAATACCCTGCCTTAGCACCTCATGTGAACACATAGTAAATATTACAATTTTATTATACGAATGACTGTAACCTTCACTGAGAACTTGTACTATGACAAAGCCTCTCAATCATGGGGCACACTAGAAGCGTTTTGTCTGGACTGCTGTAAAAATAAAAATCTGTTTTCAAATGAAAATCGGATGAGAGAAGGACTGTGACTCATTAGCTAGTCATGCTGTCTTCACTCCTTCATGGCTGTGGTGGTGGGTATCAGTCTACAATCCATCAGATCTTTCCAATTTAGGAAAGTATGTTAGGAGATGGGTCAGATGTTTAGTGGGTTTGAAGAAGTGCTGCCAATGGTGATGGGGAATATGATTAGATAAACTTCCATTGCTTTTTAACATTCATGTTCTTCTTGCGACATGGGGAATGAATACAAAGTCAACTATAATAACAGCAAAACTTAACTTCCTAAGCTGGAGTTGCTCAAATAGGGAGGAAAATAAAAGAACAATTTCATTCCTAGCTAATCTAGAAATCAAATACTGTAATTCTTTAGTCCCAGAAATTTGGCAGTCTGATTCCTTCTGAACAAAGATGTATTAGCAATGTGAGTTTTTTGCTATGGAGACCTCATGATGCTCATAAAACATTCCATTGTGGTTTCTCAAGTGAGATAGGGAGTTGTTTCTTAAAAAATAAGAAATTGGCATTATCTAAAGAAATGAAGAAATTACAGAAATTTGTTAACATCAGCTTTTCTGAGAACATGGGAAATGTCAAAATAGGTTCAAAGCAATAGGCTTTCTAACTGAGAATTCTGTTACATGGTAGCACCAAAGACTATTTCTTGAACAACTAAAAGTTATCCACCATTCACTAAACATACATCATGTACCTAAAATTTCCCCTAATTTTTCATTTATTATTTTATTTCTGAAGACTGAACTAAATCTTTCTTGAAATTGACTAAAAATTACGCCAAGTTAACATGCCACACTTATGGCCGTATAGCATATATTTATATTCTGAACCTCAGATAATAAGATTTACAATTTTTAAATATTATAGACTAAATGGAAAATTGGAGTGAATAAAGTCAATACAATTTAAATTATGACTTTAAAAACTTTTCATCATATTTAATTTTAACTACACAAGTAGTAAGTGCAAAATGTGACTCCACGATACCACATTCTCACCACACTCAACCTTCATGTTTTCTGCTTCTGGTGTCCTATTTAATAAATCTTTCACTTAGCAAAAACTATACAAATGTTTGAATATGGTATCTTCTGGAAGCTTTATTAATGTACTGTTTATATTTAGATCTATAATCCAGCTGTAATTGTGAATATTATGGGGTACTTCTTCCCACCAAGGCCCTCTGATATCTTCTTTGCTGTAACAAATAAGTCTGTTTCTGGACTCTTTCTTCTATTCAAGTGGGATATTTGTCCTCATGCCAACATGACACTGTTTTAATATGTATGTTTTATAATATGTCTTGATATCTAATAATGTAAATCCTTCAGCTTGGTTCTTCTCGTTGAAGATTGCCATTGGTATTTCTGTTCTAATGTATTTTGCAGTCGACTGCATTGCTCGTGGTTCTCTTTCTCTCCCTTGTGGTAGGATTATACATCCACACCCTTGCCATGGCCTCATGGTTGGCAAGGTATATTTTCACTGACTTTGGGCTTGGCTATACGGCTTGATTTTATTGATAGGACATTGGCAGATACGAGATGAACAAAGGCTTCAGACATGCTTGTTTAGTTGGCTTCTTGCAGTCCTGATATAACGAGAAGAGCATAACCTGGGTAAATGGTGCCTCCCAGCCAGGGTTTCAAACAGACTAAAGCAGGTGAATCAAAACTGCCCCAGCTGAGCCATAAACCCAAGCCCAATGCAGAATCACCCCAGACCTGCCAGTGTACATGTGTGTTCCTTTTAAAAAATATGTTTATTCCCAAATGTATTTATTTTTAATGCACTATTTTAAAATAATTTTACAGGGAATTCCCTGGCAGTCCAGTGGTTAGGACTCCACACTTCCACTGCAGGGGGCACGGGTTTGATCCCTGGTTGGGGAACTAAGATCCCTGCACGATGCGTGGCAAAAAAAAAAAAAAAAATAGTTTTACATTTACAGAAAAATTGTGAAGCTGGAAACATTTATAGAGTTCCCATATATCCAATCTCCCCTTATTGACATCTTATATTAGTATGAGTGAGACCAGGCAAAACCAGAACAGTCTCCTACCTGAAACAGAGAGATATGATCTATAACAAATACTTGTTGGTTTTTCACCCCAGTATTCTTTTCTCACCTAATTCCATCTTTACCACTTTATCATTGTTTAAATAACGTTTTTATTTTAGAACAGTGTTGGATTTACAAAAATGTTGCAAAGCTAGTACAGAGACTTCTCATATACTTCACGTCTGATTTTCCCTACTGTGAACATCTTATATTAGAATGGGACATTTGTCCCAAGTAATGAACCAATATTTTACAATATTTTAAAAGTCCATACTTCATTCAGATCGTTTTAATTTCTACCGAATGTCCTTTTTCTGTATCAGAATCACATCTAATACACCAAATTACATGTCATCATGACTCTTTAAGGTCCTTTTGACTGTGACAGTTTCTCAGACTGTCCTTGTTTTTGATGATCTTGACAATTTGGAAGTATATTGCTGAGGCATTCAGGAGTAGTACTCTTGTTAGAAGTTGTGTGATGTTCTTCTCAGGATTGGACTGAGGTTATGGGTTTTGGGAAGGAAGACCACAGAGGTAAAGTGTCATTCTCATCTCATCATATCCAAAGTATATATTATCAATATGACATCACTGCTGATGTTAATCCTGACGACCTGCCTGAGGTAGTATTTGTCAGCTATCTCCCCTGAAAACTTACTCTTTATTCCCCATCACCAAACTATACTCTCTGGAAGGAAGTCTCTATGCACCATCCACATTTAAGGACTAGGGAGTTAATATTCCTCCTCCCTAAAGTATCTATATAAATAAATTGCAATTGTTTGCACAAATCTATCAATTCTTCTCAATTTATTTATTTCTTAAACCATTAATTTATATCAGAATAGACTCATGGATATTTATTTTATATTTTGGATTATAATACAACTATAGGTTATGTAGTATATTGCTCAATTTGTTAAAACTTCGGTCATTGGGAGGTCTTTCAGCTAGCTCCTGTGTCCCACTGACATAGCCTCATCATGGTTTTTTAATTTTGTTTTGTTTTTTTTTTATTTTTTAGCATTTCCTTACTTTATGGCACTACAAAATACAAAATGTACTGTATGTTTTGGGTACTAGGGTCTACTCAGCTGACAGAACCTGAAACTATGTGAATATACTAACCTGTGTTCATATAAATAACTATAAATATTTCCATGTGTAACCATCCATATTTATATTCAGCACAACATGAGTTTATACCAATGTCTCCAACTCTAGCCCAGTTTCACATGGATCCTTCTAGGCTTCTCCCCTTGCTTATGAGTAACCTCCCAACTCAACAGTGAAAAACCTGGCTCTCACTACCTGCCATCCATTTACTTACTTTTCCAATTCCAGTATATATATATAAATGGTTATATCTAAACTATTAAACCATACCTCCACTGAATACACATTTATGAACTAGGGTACAGTACTTATATACAATTCTTTTAATGTTTCCCTCTTAGCACTATTTTTGTTGCATCCCAAAGATTCTGAATAAGCTGTATTTTTATTTTCATTTAGTTCAAAATATTTTTATTTCTCTTGAGACTACTCTTTTGGCCATATATTATTTAGGTCAATTTCCAAATAATTTAGATTTTCCAGCTATCTTTCCATTATTGATTTCTAGTTTAATTCCATTGTGGTCTGGAATCATACTTTGTAGAATTCTTTGTATTTTTTTTAATAGATCTTTATTGGAGTATAATTGCTTCACAATACCATGTTAGTTTCTGTTGCACAACAAAGCGAATCAGCCATATGCATACACATGTCCCCATATTCCTTCCCTCTTGAGCCTCCCTCCCATCCTCTTTATCCCATTTCTATAGGTCATCACAAAGCACTGAGCCGATCTTCCTGTGCTATGCTGCTGCTTCCCACCAGCCAACTATTTTACATTCTGTAGTGTATATATGTCGACGCTACTCTCACTTTGCCCCAGCTTCACCCTCCCACCCCATGTCATCAAGTCCATTCTCTATGTCTGCCTCTTTATTCCTGCCCTGCAACTAGGTTCAACAGTACCATATATATTTTTTTAGATTCCATATATATGCATTAGCACATGGTATTTGTTTTTCTCTTTCTGACTTACTTCACTCTGTATGACAGACTCTAGGTCCATTCACCTCATGACAAATAACTCGATTTCATTTCTTTTTATGGCTGAGTAATATTTCATTGTATATGTGTGCCACATCTTCTTTATCCAGTCATCTGTCGATGGACACTTAGGTTGGTTCCATGTCCTGGCTATTGTAAATAGTGCTACAATGAACAATGTGGTGCATGTCTCTTTTTTGAATTATGGTTTTCTCAAGGTATATACCCAGTAGTGGGATTGCTGGGTAATATGGTTGTTCTATTTTTAGTTTTTGAGGGAACCTCCATACTGTTTTCCATAGTGGTTTTATCAATTTATATTCCCACCAACAGTGTAGGAGGGTTCCCTTTTCACCACACCCTTCCCAGAATTTATTGTTTCTAGCTTTTTTGATAATGGCCATTCTGACCAGCGTGAGGTGAAACCTCACTGTAGTTTTGATTTGCATTTCTCTAATAATTAGTAATGTTGAGCATCTTTTCATGTGCCTCTTGGCCATCTGCATGTATTCGTTGGTGAAATGTCTATTTAGGTCTTCTGCCCATTTTTTAACTGGATTATTTGATATTGAGCTAGATGAGCTACTTGTATATTTTGGAGATTAATCCTTTGTCTGTTGTTTCATTTGCAAATATTTTCTCCCATTCCTAGGGTTGTCTTTTGTCTTGTTTATGGTTTCCTTTACTGTGCAAAAGCTTTTAAGTTTAATTAAGCCCCATTTGTTTACTTTTGTTTTTATTTCTGTTACTCTAGGAGATGGATCAAAAAAGATCTTGCTGTGGTTTATGTCAAAGAGTGTTTTTCCTATGCTTTCCCCTAAAAGTTTTATAGTGTCTGTCCTTACATTTAAGTCTATAATCCATTTGGAGTTTATTTTTGTGTATGGTGTTAGGGAGTGTTCCAATTTCATTCTTTTACATGTAGTTGTCCAGTTTTCCCAGCACCACTTATTGAAGAGGCTGTCTTTTCTCCATTGTATGTTCTTGCCTCCTTTGTCGTAAATTAGGTGACCATATGTGCATGGGTTTATCTCTGGGCATTCTATCCTGTACCGCTGATCTATATTTCTGTTTTTTTGCCAGTACCACACTGTCTTAATTAATGTAGCTTTGTGGTATAGTTTGAAGTTGGGGAGCCTGATTCCTCCAACTCCGTTTTTCGTTCTCAAGATTGCTTTGGCATTCGGGGTCTTTTGTGTTTCCATACGAATTGTAAAATTTTTTGTTCTAATTCTGTGAAGAATGCCACTGGTAGTTTGATAGGAATTGCACTGAATCCATGGACTGCTTTGGGTAGTATAGCCATTTTCACAATATTGATTCTTCCAATCCAAGAACATGGTATATTTCTCCATCTGTTTATGTCATCTTTGATTTCTTTCATCAGTGTTTTATAGTTTTCTGAGTACAAGTCTTTCACCTCCTTAGGTAGGTTTATTCCTAGGTATTTTATTCTTTTTGTTGCAA
The DNA here is from genome assembly GCF_028021215.1 of Eschrichtius robustus. Taxonomy (NCBI): domain Eukaryota; kingdom Metazoa; phylum Chordata; class Mammalia; order Artiodactyla; family Eschrichtiidae; genus Eschrichtius; species Eschrichtius robustus. The sequence continues at coordinate 40,306,936 of NC_090839.1, forward strand.
TGGTAAATGGGAGTGTTTCCTTAATTTCTCTTTCTGAGTTTTCATTGTTGGTGTACAGGAATACCAGATTTCTGTGCATTAATTTTGCATCCTGCAACCTTACCAAATTCATTGATTAGTTCTAGTAGTTTTCTGGTGGCATTTTTAGGATTTTCTACGTATAGTATCATGTATCATGCCATTGGCAAACAGTGCCTGTTTTACTTGTTCTTTTCCGAATTGGATTCCTTTTATTTCTTTTTCTTCTCTGACTGCTGTGGATAGGACTTGCAAAACTATGTTGAATAAGAGTGGCGAGAGTGGACATCCTTGTCTTCTTCCTGATCCTAGTGGAAATGCTTTCAGTTTTTCACCATTGAGAATGATGTTTGCTGTGGGTTTGTCATATATGACCTTTATTATGTTGAGGTAGGTTCCCTCTATCCCAATTTTCCAGAGAGTTTTTATCATAAATGGGTGAATGGGTTGAATTTTGTGAAAAGCTCCTTCTGCATCTATTGAGATGATCATATGGTTTTTATTCCTTAATTTGTTAATGTGGTGTATCACAATGATTGATTTGCATATATTGAAGAATCCTTGCATCCCTGGGATAAATCCCACTTGATCATGATTCTTTTAATGTGTTGTTGGATTCTGTTTGCTAGTATTTTGTTCAGGATTTTTGCATATATGTTCATCAGTGATACTGGTCTATAATTTTCTTTTATGGTATCTTTTTCTGGTTTTGGTATCAGGGTGATGGTGGCTTTGTAGAATGAATTTTGGAGTGTTTCTCCCTCTGCAATTTTTTTGGAAGAGTTTGAGAAGGATCGGTGTTAGCTCTTCTCTAAATGTTTGATAGAATGCACCTGTGAAGCCATTGGTCCTGGACTTTTGTTTGTTGGAAGATTTTTAATTAGTGTTTCAATTTCATTACTTGTGATAGATCTGCTTATATTTTGTAATTCTTCCTGATTCAGTCTTGGAAAATTGTACCTTTCCAAGAATTTGTCCATTTCTTCGTGGTTGTCCATTTTATTGGCATATAGTTGTTTGTAGTAGTCTCTTATAATCCTTTGTATTTCTGCAGTGTCAGGTGTGATTTCTCCTTTTTCATTTATAATTTTATTGATTTGCATCCTCTCCCTTTTTTTCTTGATAAGTCTGGCTAAGGGTTTACAATTTTGTTTATCTTCTCAAAGAACCAGATTTTAGTTTCATTGATCTTTGCTACTGTTTTCTTCATTTCTATTTCATTTATTTCTGCTCTGATCTTTATGCTTTCCTTCTACTGACTTTGGTTATTCTTTGTTCTTCTTTCTCTAGTTGCTTTAAGTGTAGGGTTAGATTGTTTATTAGAGATTTTTCTTGTTTCTTGAGGTGAGATTGAATTGCTACAAACTTCCCTCTTAGAACTGCTTTTGCTGAGTCCTGTAGGTTTTGGGTTGTCATGTTTTCATTTTCATTTGTTTCTATGTATTTTTTAATTTCTTCTTTGATTTCTTCAGTGATCTCTTGGTTATTTAGTAGTGCACTGTTTAGCCTCCATGTATTTTTGGTTTTTACAGTTTTCTTCCTGTAATTGATTTCCAGTCTCATAGCGTTGTGGTCAGAAAATATGGTTGATATGATTTCAATTTTCTTAAATTTTCCAAGGCTTGATTTGTGACCCAAGATGTGATCTATCCTGGAGAATGTTCCATGCACACTTGAGAAGAAAGTGTATTCTGCCACTTTCAGGTGGAATGTTCTATAAATATCAATTAGATCTATCTGGTCTATGGTGTCATATAAAGCTTGTGTTTCCTTATGTATTTTCCGTTTGGATGATCTGTCCATTGGTGTAAGTGCGGTGTTAATGTCCCCTACTATTACTGTGTTACTGTTGATTTCCCCTTTCATGGTTGTTAGCATTTGCCTTATGTATTGAGGTGCTCCTATGTTGGGTGCATAAACGTTTATAATTGTTCTATCTTTTTCTTGGATTGATCCTTTGTTCATTATGTAGTGTCCCTCCTTATCTCCTGTAACAGTCTTTATTTTAAAGTCTATTTTATCTGATATGAGTATCGCTACTTCAGCTGTATTTTGATTTCCATTTGCATGGAATATCTTTTTCCATCCCCTCACTTTCAGTCTGTATGTGTCCCTAGGTCTGAAGTGGGTCTGTTGCATACAGCATATATATGGGTCTTGTTTTTGTATCTATTCAGCCAGTCTGTGTCTTTTGGTTGGGGTATTTAATCTATTTACATTCAAGGTTATTATCGATATGTATGTTCCTATTACCATTTTCTTAATTGATTTGGGTTTGTTTATGTGGGTCTTTTTCTTCTCCTGTGATTCCCGCTTCGAGAAGTTTCTTTACCATTTGTTATAAAGCTGGTTTGCTGGTGCTGAATTCTCTTAGCTTTTGTTGTCTGAAAACCTTTTGACTTCGCCATCGAATATGAATGAGATCCTTGCTGGGTAGTGTAATCTTGGCTGTAGGTTTTTCTCTTTCATCACTTTAAGTATATCCTGCCTCTCCCTTCTGGTCTGCAGAGTTTCCACCAAAATATTGGCTAATAACCTTATGGGGATTCCTTTCTATGTTATTTTTTGTTTTTCCCTTGCTGCTTTTAATATTTTTTCTTTGTATTTAGTTTTTGTTAGTTTGATTAATATGTGTCTTGGTGTGTTTTTCCTAGGGTTTATCCTGTATGGGACTTTCTGTGCTTCCTGGACTTGGGTGACTATTTCCTTTCCCATGTTAGGGAAGTTTTCCACTATAATCTCTTCAAATATTTTCTCAGACCGTTTCTTTTTCTCTTCTTCTTCTGGGACCCCTATAATTCGAATGTTGGTGCATTTAGTATTGTCCCAGAGGTCTCTGAGATTGTCTTCAATTCTTTTCATTCTTTTTTCTTTATTCTGCTCCTCAGCAGTTATTTCTACCATTTTGTCTTCCAGCTCACTTATTCATTCTTCTGCCTCCGTTTTTCTGTTATTAATTCCTTCTAGTGTGTTTTTCATTTCAGTTATTGTGTTGTTCATCTCCGTTTGTTTGTTCTTCAGTTCTTCTAGATCTTTGTTAAACCTTTCTGGTATCTTCTCAATCCATGCTTCCATTCTATTTCTGAGGTTCTGGATCATCTTTACTGTCATTATTCTGAATTATTTTTCAGGTATATTGTCTATTTCCTCTTCATTTATTTGGTCTTGTAGGTTTTTACCTTGCTCCTTCATCTGTGACATCTTTTTTGCTGTCTCTTTTTTTTTTTTTTTTTTTGTATCAGTAGGACTGTGTTCCTGTTTTACTGGTCGTTTGGCCTGAGGCTTCCAACACTGGAGTTTGTAGGCTATTGGGTAGAGCTGGGTCTTGGTGCTGAGATGTGGAACTCTGTGAGACCTCACTCTGATGAATATTCCCTGGGGTCTGAGGTTCTCTGTTAGCCCAATGGTTTGGACTCAGAGTTCCCACAGCAGGAGCTTCCGCCTGACCCCGTGCTTGCAAATCAAGATCCTGCAAGCTGAGTGGGGTGGCAAAAAAAAAAAAAAAAGAAAGAGAGAACAATAACAAAGTAAAAAATAAAATTAGACTAGGAAACTACCAGATATGTTAGAAAGAATGTAAAAATAAAAATATAGATGAATCAACAACCGGAAGGTACATCAGTACCACAATAGTAAAAGAGAGTAGGAGGGAAAAGGAAAAAGAAAAAAAAAAGGTGGTGGGGAAAGGCCTTGGCTCTGGAGAGCAGGACCTAAGCAAGGGCAAGGTTTGGGTGGTAGGTGGGGCCAATGCTCAGGACCCACAGGGCTGGAAAAGGCCCTGGGGGCTGTGGGGGTTGGGGCTTAGGCTCAAGGAACAGAAGGGGCCCAGGTGTGCCCCCCACCCCTCGTCTCAGAGGGCAGGGTACCTCACCTGGGAGCCCAGCAGGCTTCCTGGGCTCGAGTGGGTGGGGCAAACACTTTCATCTCCTCTCCTGCTCCTCTGGTCTGCAGTCTGGGAGGCCCCTCCCACCTGCCCCTCCTATTCTCCCCAGCCTCCCTCCTATGCCCCCAGGACCAGTGCAGGGGCAAAGGGGGGCCCTTGGAGGGCAGGAGACCAGCCTGGGACTCAGCAGGCTCCCCATGTCTGAGTGGGCAGGGCAATCACCCTCTGTGCCTCTCTGGCTCCTCCCAGAGAGCCCCTCCCACCAGCCTCTCCTGTTCTCTGGTTGGCCTCCTTCCTATGTCCCCAAGGACCCACGCAGCCTGGAAGGGGCTTGGAGGGCAGCAGATTGGCCTGGGAGCTCAGCAGGCTCCCTGTGCCAGAGTGGGCAGGGCAATCACCCTCCGGTCCTCACCCTCTCCTCCTGGAGGGCCCCTCCACCTGCCTCTCCTGATCCCCCCAGCCTCTCTCCTATGCCCCCAGGACCCATGTGCCTGGATGGGGTTTTGGAGGGTGGGGGACTAGCTTGGGAGCTCAGCAGGCTTCCCGGCCCCAGTGGGCCAGGTGATCGCCCTCTGCTCCTCTCCAGCTCTTCCCAGAGAGTCCCTCCCACCTGCCTCTCCTGATCTCCCAGGCCTCAGGGGCGCAGATGTTGTCTGGCCTCCACTTCTCCTCTCCCCTTGGTCCCCCTACGTCATACCAGTTCACTGTGGGGTTCCTCCCGTCTCCTTGGGGGTTAGAGTCCCCCACCAGAACCCGGCAGGTGCCCTATTGCAGTTATTCTCTTTTAAAAAATCTCCTATTTTTCTGTCCTCTCTGGTTTTCACTGAGCATTTTATATAATTTCATTTTATTTTCTCTCTTAGCATAGCAATTATACTTTCTTTAAAACTTTTTTTGTAGTTGACCTAGTGTTGCAATACATATTTTTATCTAATATAAGTCCAGCTTCAAATAATTTCACATCACTTGATAAGTAGTGCAAGTATCTTACACCAGAGTATTTCCAATTCTTCCCTCTCATCCTTTGTGACATTGCTGTCACTTATGTTCCTTATAGCTATGCTAGAATCACCCATATACTATCATTATTATTGCTTTGAACAGTTATCTTTTACATCAATTAAGAATAAGAAAAATGAAATATTTCATTTTGGTGTTATTTATTTATTCTCTAAAGTTCTTCCTTTTTTAATGTAGACCACAATTTCTGGCCTGCATTATAGTTTTCCTTCTGACTAAAGAACTTCTTTTAATATTCCTTTCAGGGAAGGTCTGCTGGTGATTAATTCTCTCAGTTTTGGTTTGTTTGAGAAAGTTTTATTTGTCCTTAATTTCTTTTTTTAAGCATAATTTCACTGGTATAGAATTATAAATCAGAGTTGTTTTTTTTTCTTCAACTAATTCACTCCCCTCTCTTCTTGCTTGTGTGATCTCTGATGACAAGTCTGATGTTATCCTTATCGTTTTTCTTCTATAGTTAAGGTGATTTTTTTTACTCCTTCTGACTTCAAGATTTTCTCTTTGTCTTTGATTTTCTGCAGTTTAAATATGATATCCTTAGGTTTGGGGGTGTGTGTGGGGGGGTATTTTTCTACTTGGTGTTCTCTGAGTTTCCTTGCTACGTGGTTTGGTGTCTGTTATTAATTTTGGAAAGTTCTTGACCACTATTAATTCAAATATTTTTTTCTGCTCCATTCTCTCTTTCTTTTCCTTTTGGTATTCCAATTATGTGAGTGTTACACCATTTGAAATTGTTCCCAAATTCTTGCATGTTTGTTCTGTTTTATTTGTTGTTGTTGTTTTTCATTCTTCTTTCTTTGTATTTTAGTTTGGGTAGTTTCTGTTGAACTATCTTCAAGCTCACTGATTCTATCCTCAGACATGTTGAGTCCATTGATGAGTACATCAAAGGCATTCTTCATTTCTGTTACAGCATTCCTGATTTCCAGCATTTCCTTTAGATTACCTTTTTAGAGTTTTCACCTCTCTGTTTACATTGGTCATCTCTTCTCACATATTGTCCCCCTTTTCCCTTAGAATGCTTAGCTATTAGTATAGTTATTTTAAATTCCAAGTCTGATAAACTTAAGATCTCTATTATATCAGAATCTGCTTGTCATGACTGCTTTGTCTCTTCAGAGTGTGTTTTCTCTTGCTTTATCTCATGCCTTCTAGTTTTTTGATGAAAGCTGGACATTTTGTGTTGGGTAATAGGGGCTGAAGTGAAGAGGCCATTAGTGAGAGGATGTATGTTAATCTGGCTAGGAGTATGCCTTTGGGTATTGCTTCTTGTAGCTATAGGTGTCATAGTCTTCAAATTCCTCTGGTTTCCTTGGTTTTTTCTCTTCTATTGACTTTTTTTTCTCTTCTCTTCTAATTAATCCTCTCAGAGAATCTGTGTCTTGAAGCTTTTTCAGTTGTAATCCACTGTTACACTTGGAGCCCTGCTGTTGTTGTACTGAGGTGTGAGGGCTGGGGGGCATTCTATAATCTTCCAATTAAATCTCAGGCTTTTTTGAGGACCTATGTTTCTTGACTTTTAACACCAAAGTATTTTTTACCGTTTATATACTTTTTAAATTAACAGAACCATACTGTACATATATTTTTTATTTCTGGCTTTCTTTCTCTAAACATTATGTTTTTGAGATTCTACCACATTGTTGTATATAGTTGAATTCATGGGGTTGCATTTCTATATAATATTCAATTCTGTGAATTTGCCACCATTTATATATTCTTCCTACTATTTTATGGGAAGTTGGGTAGTTTCCAGATTTTTACTATTACAAAGAATTCAGCTGTAAACATCATGTACATATATTTTTGAGTGTACATACACAATTCTTTCAGTTATATACATAATAGGTGAATTGCTGCACCATTACACATATTTATCATTGCTAGAAATTGTCAGTTTTCCAAAGTGGTTTTATCAATTTACATTCACAAGCTGTACATGAGAGTTCTGATTGATCAACATTCTCACCAACATTTGGCATTTTTCTCTAATTCTGGTTTTAATTGAATGTTCCCAATGACTAATGAAGTTTAGCACTTCTCCATGTGTTTACTGATCATTTGACTGTCTTTGTAGAGAAGGGACTGTTTGAATCTTTTTCCCATTTGTGTATTGTTTATCCACCAGTTTCTTATTAATTTAGAGATGTTATTCCTTGGACATGAGTTCCTTGTTAGAAATATGTCTTAAAAATAATTTTTCTCAATCTTCACATTGCCTTTTCACTCTTTTAAGTTATGAAATGAATAAGTTATGGGAATGTAATGTACAACATGGTAACTATAGTTAACAATACCGTATTGTATACTTGAATGTTGCTAAGAGAGTAGCCCTTAAATGTTCTCACCACACACACACACACACACACACACACACACACACACACAATTGTAACTATGTGAGATAATGTGTTAGCTAATCTTATTGTGGTAATCATTTCATAATATATGTGTGTACCAAACCATCAGATTGTACACTTTAAACTTACACCATGTTATATGTCAATTATATCTCAAAAACACTGGAGGGAAAAGTACCTTTCTATTCCTAGTTTGTTAATGGTTTCTTTTTCATCATGAATAGATATTAAATTTTTATTTAATGCTTTTTACACAATGAGATAATTATTCTTTTTTTCTGTTACTGTGGTGAATAGCCTTGGTTGAATTTTAAATGTTAGGCCAAATTTGCATTTCTGGAATAAATCCAATGTCATCATGATATAATATCTTAGTCAAATATAACTGATAATTTTTTTTAAATGCCTAGAGTTAATCCATTTCCATGCTCTCCCCGTGAATAAGTTAAAAACCTTCTTTCAACTCTCCATCCTTCTATCCATACTAACACCTGTATGATAATAACTATTTTTTTATTGCTCACACTCTGTTAGGTATTCTTCTAGCTACCTAATTAATATGTTTAATTCTCATGGAAAAATATGGGAAAAAATCCTATCCCTATTTTACAGATGAGAAAATTGAGGTATGGAGAGGTTAAGTAATGTGCCCAACTTCAACCCAGACTGAGTTTTGTTCCTGGAAATCTCATTCTAGCACCGATGTCTTCAACGACTCTACCAGTATCGTATATTACAGAGAAAGCCTAGGTGTGATAAGATTTCTGAATCAACACATGTCTGAAAGTGTATTTCTTTACTTTCCCATTTGAATAATAGCACTGTGAGATATAGCAATCTATTTTCTTCTCCACTTCCTCCCTGCACAAGTCTGTTCCAAATTTCCAAACACTAGAAGCCATCATCTTTTTTTCTCTCTTCATTGTTCTGAGATTTCACCACAATACATTAATGGATACATCTTTTACAATTCATCCTACTCAGTAGACCCTTTCATCCTGATGAGTAATGGCTTATTTAATCGTGAGACATTTTCTTTCATTGCTTTGAGAATTTCAGATTATATGTTGAACGTTCTTGTGGCTTCAGGCTTAATTATTAATTTTATAACATTCAAAGACATTTATAAATGGAATCCTCCATAATTCTGTCACCTAGATATATCAGCTGTTAGCACTACTGTTTGAGCATCTCTTATAGGCAGTGTCTGTGAAATTTCTAACCAATTTAAATGGCTTTAATGTTGTATTTTGTTTTCAGCTCATTACATGTTATAATTTTTTTACATGTCACAGAGCATTAATAACCATTTAAAGGCTTATTATATTCCATTTAGTTGTCAAAACATTCTTAACCTGCATAAAAGTAGATTCTGGAGAGATAGTCCCTGCCTTCTATTATAAGTGATTTTACAAACCACATCTCTCCCTACTAAACCTGATTTGAGTCTATAGCCAATTAAGAAACATACATGGACATAAGACAGATGAAAAAAGAAATATTAACTTTACAACTTATAAAATTAAGTTAAAAAGAATCACTTTAACGAGCAGCCAGAGCCAGCTTCTTGGACATGGGAACTGCCCAAGGCCTTGCTGCTGTGCCGTCAACACTTTCAAATTATTAATCATTTTTTAAAAGGGAGCCCTGTAGATTATAGAGCTGGTCCTTCCAGTAGTCATAGCCCAAGTTCCTAGCATTTCTCTTTAAATCTAGACCTTGGAATGACCCCCTCGAAACGGAATATGCAGAGCTGACCTTTGCTCATCAGCTCAGATGGGATCCCTCCCTCATACCCATCAGGCCCCAATACCAGGAACAGAGAGAGGCGGGCCTCCCCACTAACCTCTAGAAGTGTTTACACATGGACAGGGAGCTGGGAGAGAGTATCACTGCTCACCCCACTGCTTTATGAGCTGTTATGACTTCCTCCAGAGGGAGGAAAATGTTTCTCCTATCTCTTCAAATATGGGAAGGGTTGTCAGTGGAAAAAAGCTTAGATTCATTCAGTATTGCTAACAGGTATGAAGCTGGGTTAGAAGGGTAGAAGTGAGAGGTAGGCTTATTTGGAGAGAATATAAGATTAACCTATTTTAAAATAAGAGTTACTGAAAAATAGAATCTGATGATTTGAGATGTAATGAGTTCCATGTCAGTGGAAATATACAGCCAGGCAATGACTGGATCAATGTCTACTAGGAAGAGGTCTTTAAATAGGGAGTTGAAAATACCACTTCATGAAGAATCGAAAAACCAACTTTTCTTTGTGATTTATTTGGTTTTCCTTCTTCAAGGGATACCTTATGGCCCTATTACTGTGAGGTATTTTCTATAGTTTTGCTTAATTTTAAACAGCCTTTCGACACTCAGTACAGCTTGAAAGCTGTGGTTTACATCCATACTCAAACGTCTTTCAAAAGTAAATAAGCATATATATATACACACACACATATATATACACACATAGATGTAGCTATATACATCTATATAGATATAAAATAAAAAGTTATTGAGAAATCCAGCAAGTCGCTGGGCTGAAATTTCAACTGTGTATGTAACATCTTATTTAGTTCTATTAGATACTATCATTATCCCATCTTACCAAGAAGGAAACTGAGGCTTAGATAAGTTTATCACCTTGTTCAAAGTTACGCAGATGGTAAGATTCAGAATTTGATTCAAAACCAGGCCCATGTGATTTTTGAACTAGGTTTCTTAACCACCACAATATAGTATATAACAAGTCCTAATATTTTTGCCCTAGATTTATACACATTCAAGTTTTTTAACAAATTGCCATTTTCCCCACCAATCTGGCAAAGCTGTCATTAGAAAGTTCTTGGTATTTACTGTGACAAATAAAATGTCACATTCATCTAGTTGTTGAGGTAGGACACCTCATTTAATCATCATAGCAATCCTGTCAGATGCGTAAAGTTTATTATTCCCACCAGGGATGAAACAACAGTGTCTCAGGGAGGTTAAACAATTTGCCTAAGAAGCCAAGACTGGTAGGCAACTCTGCAGAGACGCAGGAACAGGAATGGATACATAGAATCACAGGAAGGAAAATATTAAGGCTTCAAATCCAGATGGAGATGCTGAAAGTTGGGCAGGATCAGCAATCTTTGTGTCTTCCTTGCATCCTTGCTTCACTTAGTTTGTGAATTCATGATTCAGAGACTTGTCATTTTCCTTCCTTGTCTTCTGGTCTCAGACTTGGAGCTAACTCTTAACCCTACAGGCAGCAGCAGTACGAAAGGAGAACAATCACATAGCAGCTTGGTTGTCTTTTCTGTGTCTCACTCATATGACTTATTTCCTCTCCATCCTCAGGGCCACAGTTTCAAGTGCCTTTGCTGAGTCACTGTTTGAGAAGTTGCCCAGCTTTGCATTGTTCTTACATGTATATGAACGTTCAGGGACCATTGCCCCCTTCTTTCTGTATTTCAGTGTAGGAATATGTATCTCTCTCAGTGAAATCACCTTTTTTTCTTTTCGACTTTCTAATTCCACTGAGCAATTCTATAATGAGTCTTTGAATTAAGACAACTGGCTCCGCCTTTTTCCCACAGTATCGCATGGTATAAAACAGATTCTCTAATACTTGAGTTTATACTTGAGTTTATTACTGAACAGATGATTATTTTAAATGAATGACTGGTACTTCTTTACTTCTGCATGAGGCAAATGCCACAGAGGATTGTTTAAGCCTGCTGGGTTTGGCGAACAATCCCTGTTCCTGAGGGGTTAATGACCAGTTTCCTCAACTGACAAAAACTTAACGTTTCACTTCATCATGGAGCACGTGAGGCAGAGGAGGGATTTCCCAGCCCCAGAATGAAGCTGTTTATACTGTTTATTATACTTGCTGCCCCTCCTTCCATCCAGGGGGAGAGGACTTTTTAAGAGTCCTGACAAAACTGCAGGTGTGTGAAGGCTCCTGCTAACAGCAGGGGTGGCCTTTATAGGGTTTCCTCGAGACTGCTTCAGATCACTTTTCAGTGTGTAAAACTGGATTTTCATTAATGGCACTAATGACAGGTTAATGGAGACAGGGTGGTGGCACACCCGATGCCACAGGCAGGGCACGGGAGGCTGAAAACAGGCCAGCCTGAGCTCCTGGAAGATGAAATACCACAGGGTGGTGATGCTCTGCGCTTCTTCTCAAATACCTGGCAGGCTCAGGGCCGACTTGTCAAATGGGTCACCTTTGAGGCCAAACAGGAATAGATCCAGTTACAATTTTTCACACAAGGACAAAACAAGGAGGCAGAAAAAGCTCAGGGTTCAGACATTTGCAAGCTGCAGCTGGTTTCCGTGGCAGGAGGTTCTGAAGACTTATGAGCTGACACATTACCCTGGATGCCACCAAGCACTGACCTCTCTGCTCCTTCTCCTCCCCAGAGTGGGGTTCAAGGCTACCGATTGACACAAGGGCCACAGAGGACCATATCAAAGCAGCGGCCCCATCACAACTCGTCATTTTTAAAACACACACAATCTGCTTGAGCTGGAAATGCATAGGAGCAAATCTGAGTTTCTGGCCTTGTCTCCAGGGAGCTCAGGTGGTCGGTAGTTCCTGATTCTTACAGCAGTTCTTCGTGGTAGGTCAGCATAGTTTCTAAATAAATGGTGTGAGAGCAGAGGAAAGAGAGAAGCTGATGGAGATGGATTACTTTGACTTTCTTTTCATTGTCTAATCCATCAGCACAGGAAAATACTTTCTTTGAGCTATCCTCCCTGGCTTTGATCTTCTCAGTGGAATGCTGGGAGAAATTATGGCCTTTAAAGTGTGCCAGTGTAATTGTAATATTAAAAACTACAAAGAGGCTACATTACAAAGAGGCTAGTTCATCACAAAACTAGGAATATGACTCAAAAATCAGCTCTATAGGCACGGCAAAGGCAAGTCACCCACACCATCATGTTCTGGCTTCGCTGAAGCAGAAGTCAGCACCCAAGGAAAAGCCTATTATTTATCATTCCAGTTCCTACTCAATGTCCTCATTTTGAAGTCAAGAGAAAAGATGTACAGGGAAGTTGAATAACTTGCCCAGCATCACACAGCACTTGGGACAGAGCCAGAGCTAGAAACTTGGTCTCTGAAACTTTCTATCCAGTTCTCTTTCTTCTGTTTCATATTGCCTCTTGGAAAATCCCCTTTGAATCATATTTTCTCCATGAGTTCTGTGGCCGCCACAACCTCTTAGTTGGGCTAGTTGTGGCAGGGCCAGCCTTCCTGCTGGTCAGTAGCTGATGGTCCTGCCTCTATTGCATTTGAAATAGGTACATTCTCTCCGGTGTCATATTTGTCCCTTATGCAGGCTCAAAGCCAAAGTTGAGGTTTTGCTCCCTTTAATTTCTCCAGCTTGATAATTCCCCCAAGTTTTATATTGTGGCTCTATAATCAATGTAATTTTCTTATGTCCATATTTATCTCATCAAACTACCAAGAATTTTTGCTATTTATTTGTACATAGTGGCCATTTTTATGTTGGTACAAGGGACTGTGAATGTACAATGCTGAAATGATACAAATTATGAAGCAATAGGAGTTATTAATCCATGTCAGCATTCCTATGTGTGTGTGTGTGTGTGTGTGTTCATCCAGATTTTGGGTTGACTGGTACAGAAGTGTGAACAGAAGATGGACCACCTAAAATATGCACATTTGTAAGATTTCTCTCTGTGTTAGGTGAATACTTGATGTCTTGTACCAGTGTGTTGTTATAAAGCTGCTTTGAATATTCTTGCTAAGCCTGGTGGAATTAGGTCATAAAATAGAGGGAATGAATTTATCTTAAGGAGTCAGGATAAAATAGTTGAAAAACCAAAGACATAAGTTACTAATCTTTGGGGAGGGAAGAGAGGGCTTCAAAACTACCCTGGCTGCTACTTTGAGTTGAGGGGATTAAATACGATAATAAGAATGTAAACACTTTGTAAACTATGACAGGTTATATATATCCATTACACATTAAATCACATTTGAAAAACAAATATGAATATTATATGTTGCTTTACCTTTGAATCAATTGGTTAGCCTCCCCATACTTGAGAGCCTGAACTCAAAATCAGCAAGAGAATATAGATTTTCATAGTACACTGTATCAGTTAGCTATTGCCACAGTAGCGCTACATAACAACCACAAAATGTCAGCCGCATACATTTATTTCTACTTCTGTGGGGCTTATTTGATATAAGCTGGGCTTGCTCATGCATCCACAGGCCAACTGGCTTACTCAGATATTTCCAGGTTGGCTCTGTTTCGTGGTCTCTCATACTCTTCTTGGGACCAGCAGGATAACCTGATCATGTCTTTTTATTGTAGTGGCAGGGGCTCAAGAGCAAGTGGAAACACACACATGCTTTTTCAGATCTCTGTTTCTATCAAGTCAGCAAGTATCCCAAAGCAAATCACATGGCTGAGACTAATGTCATGGGGTAGGGCAGGTCACCCTGTCCATGTGAGAGGGCCCTGCAAATTTGCATAGCAAAGAGCATAAATACAAGGAAGGATAGGGACTTCCCTGGTGGCGCAGTGGTTGGGAGTCTGCCTGCCAATGCAGGGGACACCAGTTCAAGGCCTGCTCCAGGAGGATCCCACATGCCACGGAGCAACTAAGCCCGTGCACCACAACTACTGAGCCTGCACTCTAGACCCCGCGAGCTACAACTACTGAGCCCATGTGCCACAACTACTGAAGCCAGCACACCCAGAGCCCATGCTCTGCAACAAGAGAAGCCACTGCAATGAGAAGCCCACGCACCAGAACAAAGAGTAGCCCCCGCTCGCCACAACTAGAGAAAGCCTGTGCGCAGCAACGAAGACCCAATGTAGCCAAAAATAAATAAATAAATGTATTTAAAAAAAAAATACAAGGAAGGATAAAGATTTGGACCAAATTATGCAATTTACCATATATACATGCTATTGAAATCATTAGTAGAAGCAATGGGTTAACTGAATCTTAACAACATAATATTTAGTGAAAAAGATTGGAAGAAGAGTGAGAAATATAATAACCCCACATATAAAAATTTTAAATGCATACACTCAAGCAGTAACACATTCAAATTGAAAAATAAACTCACTAAGCATACTAAAAGAGCTGTCTTTGTCCCCAAAGTGTGATGGAAGGAGGTATGGCACAGATAGAAGGAACTACATTTTAAAAATCATTGCTATATATACACTCTGACCACTAAAGACATGGTTGCAATCATGATTCACAGATCGTTTATCAATTCTGATTTTAGACCAATAAAAGACATAGTCCTTGTTCAAAAAGAGACTATTTTTCAGTTGATTTTTCATTTTATTCATGGAAATCAATAACAAATTAGTTTATTTAGGGGTGTTAGACTGTAAGGTCATGTTGCCTATAAAATATTTATAAATTGGGTCCAGATTTTTTCTGTCTTTTAACCATTATACAGTGCTTCACAGATTGTAAATTATTTTCATATTTTTTAACTCATCTAATCCTCATAACAAATGCTGTGTGAATAGCAAGGTACATTAAGGACTCAGAAACCAAGTCTGTGAGCTGCTAAGTGGTGCCTCAAGTGACACAACCTCTATTTCTCACGATTCTTATTAAAATGGCTCCTCAAAATCACCTGGCCATAAAAAATATACATACTTGGGTCCCACTACCAGAAATTCTAAGTCAGTAGAACTAGAGTAGACCCCAGACACCTGTTTTTACAAAACTTCCTTAAGGGATTTTGATGTACCCTGAAGGCAAGAACTCTTAACCGAGGTATGCTTTCTTGGCAAAGACATGGTTAATTTGCAAGAGATTGGACACATTTTGTCAGTCTTTTCCATTTTCTCTTTTCTATACCCTTTCAGTTGGCTAGGTGCTTCCAAGCCTAGGAATTATTATCTTCTTTTGCTAGTCCTCCCCATTTCTCTCTTGCACTAAAGTTTAGTTGATTTGTTTCTGCCCACTTGATTCCTAGAAGATTAAGCACAGTTATTTTCAAAGAGGAATAGGGCAGAGACATTGCTCTCTTGACTTTGAAAACAAAATAAAGGACTCACAGCATTTCTAGTTACATATTACATTGAGCACTTTATACCTTTCAAAGCATGCTCAGGTTCTGCACTTTATTCACTTTGTGAACTTGAATTCACAAAAAGTTATGATATTTTGGTGACCTGGTAAGATAAT